>NW_028180414.1:107279-112279 GCF_964030765.1 Micromesistius poutassou | reverse complement strand
ACATAAAAATACACCACAAAGTGCAACAATGGAAGGAGTTCATCTTGGAGCCAATACAAGGTGGGTCGTGTTCACCTCGGTTCAGTTTGGAGAGCTGTGCTCTGTGTCTGAGCTTCACTCAGACACAGAGAGAGAGAGAGAGAGAGAGAGAGTTCATCTACTGCCGTATTCACAAGTCCAAAGAGTTCTGATGTGAATAGGTGGATGATGCTGATGATGCTGACGACGATAGTGATGATAGTGATCGTCTCCGGGCCCTTGAGGGCGGGCCCCTTGGGGGTCTGGAGGACGAGTGGCTCTCAGTGAGCGAGAGGAAACACAATCAGCGGCCATTCACAAACGCCAAACAGCCGTCACTGGAGGTACAACGCCAGCGTTTGAGAGGAATCAACGCGTCTTTGTTCTGGCGCGGTCCGCATGCTTCAACGACCCGCCGCGGGACTGCCACGTTTCGGAATGAGCTAAGGAGGAAATGGGAAAGTTGGATTGTCCGGAATAAGTTAAATATGAGGTTGTGCTTTCTGTGGTAATCACAGAGTTCTACACAGAATCTAAATATGAGGTTGTGCTTTCTGTGGTAATCACGGCCCCGCACAAAATCTAAAGTTTGGAATTTGGTAAGTGGGAATTTGTCCCCGTTGATTTAGGATGGAAGTCGGATTGTTTGGAATAAGCTCAACATGAGGTTGTGTTTTCTGAGACAAATGAGACCGACGTCAATGCGACAAATCCCACTTACCGAACTCTAGAACTTTAGGTTTTGCGTAGCGCCGTCACGGCGCTACGCAAAACCTAAAGTTCTAGAGTTCGGTAAGTGGGATTTGTCGCGTTGACATCGAGAGACGACCCACACCGGCGCTGCTACGCTACGTCCTGCTTTCGATGACCCTCCGCGGATCGGCTCGTAGAGTCCCGACACCAGGAGGGGAGGCGGGAGACACATAAAGACTCCCCTTTCTCTGACATACATTTTCTCATTCCTTTCTATTTTCCCTCCCTGGCGTCTACTCTCTCTGTCGGCGGACGTCTGGCGCTCGTGACCTCTGGATTCCACCATCAACCCCTCCTGTCACTCCACCTTGTTTCCACCCCTCCCGTCTCGCACATCCACCAGTTCAATCTATTCTCTACACCTTCCAGCGCCTTCCGCAGATGCTTTTCATTTCAGACCAATCTCTCAGTGCCAGCCCCCCCCCCCCCCGCCCCCCCGACACCCACAAAACCATCAATTCTCTTGCCAAGCGTGCTCGCTCTCTCTCTCTCTCTCTCTCTCTCTCTCTCTCTCTCTCTCTCTCTCTCTCTCTGTCTCTCTCTCTCTCTCTCTCCCCACCCCCCCCCCCCCCTCCCCCTCCCCGAAGTACAGGGGTACTAAAAAATGTGCCCTAAAAATGTGTCTGACATTGCTTTTTTTTATTGCGGCGAAATATTTGCGGATGGAAAATGAAAACAATGACAGAAGCGTACGGGGGGTGAACTACGAGGTGGGGGCAGACGGAGGGAGAGGAGGACTTGCGGGGCGTCTCTCTCTCCCGTCTGTCGTCACCCTCGCCACACGAGTTAGGATGGGAGATAGGATGTGTCGATTGTAATGTAAATGTAATATGTATACTAACATCAAGCAACCTGCGACATACATGATGCATACTATATAGTATGTACGCTCCATTTTAATACAAACCCATGGAGATAAAACGAGTACAAACATCAAGCTCTCACGACATACATAATGCATACTATATACTATACTATACGTTGCTGTTTGGTGCATACTTTTTAACATACTACACACCCGCTTTTAGCTTTTAAGGAATCGTAACGGGATGTGTTTGGCATTTCGGTTTACTTGACATGTCTTAAAACCGTCAGAATATAATCGTTAATGCTAACGTCCCCAATTGGAACATAAGTACTGCTACAGTTTTACCACCATGTGAGCGTTTGCACTGTTCAATCTAAACAGGGTTCTCTTGTGTGACATTTTAAATCTATACGTATACAATCCCCTCGTTTGGATTGAGACCATGAAGATGATCTCAATGTCGTTAGCCCCTTTTGCCCAATTGCCTGATTCATATTTGGGCCCAGTTGTGATATCTAACCTAACTCTACACTGTGCCTCATTGGCTACATCCTGAGCCAATCAGAGTGCTTTCTACATTCCTCTGTTTGACTCGGGCACTGTTGACGCTAAATACAAGATGAACCTCAAAACTTTACTTAGGCAATTACGCCATGAGGCTAATGATGTGGGCTTATTCTGCCTTCTTCTGTCTTATATTGAAACAAAGAAGATCCTTGAGAGGTCATTTTTATGGACGTGACCTTGAATGTAGAATGTAGAGGTCATCCACGTCGTCCAGCTGTTTCTGACGCGGTTGTGGAGAAACCTGTCGACGAGGCATCTTCCTCCACCTCCTTCCTCCTTCTCAGTAGCTCCAGCCGAAAACGCCACCACCTCCACCTCCACCTCCACCCACCGCACCAGTCCTCTGAGGCTTCACATCCACCATCACGTCTTCCTGAAGGCCTGCAGGAAAGAACAATCACATCGTGCCATGGCGTTATTGACATCGACACCTGTCACAGGTACGGTCCTGAAGACGTACAGGTACTTCATTTCAGTCAAAGGGGTTGGCTTATTCTGACGTAGTATTCTCATGGGACAGTTTGGGAATGCGTTCTGCAACTGGACGCCTCTCATCTAGTTCCTGCCGTGGTTTCTCGTGTTGTCGGGTGGCGTGCGTACAGGACCAGCGCGTGGGTCTTGGTCAGTGATCATTCTCCTAGTCCTTACATTTGTTTAGTTGTTTACATATTTGGAACATCTTTGGAACTACCCATAGTGTCCTTGTATATTATTTTATTTTATTCCATTTTTTTTTATTATACTGTATGTACTATTTATTATATATCTTTTATTATGTTGCCATATCTTTCACAATCTGCTATGCCTCTTAAAATAAGCCAGCGCGAAAATAATTTAAACATACAGAATCTCTACTGACCTTGACTCGTCTTTCTAATACTTTATAGAGCACAGGTATCCTACACCGCATATTTATTCTGGGCAGACTAAAAAAACAATAACAATACGAACCCTTCACATGCGGTGGAAATGTACAGAGCAGACTCAGGGGTTGGAAACTGACGCCAAAGGAAAGGGAACGCTAGAATCTAGTCTCAACAGGCCAAATGTAGCGGGCTACGCTAGTGAGGATAACTCTGTGACCCGCAGCCTGGTGCATCAAAGCAGCAGATCCCTGATGAGTGATATGAGCGAAACCCCCGTTTGTCCTAGGACGGCCCCTCTCTGTCGAGAGGCTCTGCCTCCCCCCCCCCCCCCCCCCCCCCCTTTTGGCCCCTCTCTCTCCACCAGTGACACGCACAACATGGCCGACTCTCAGAGACACGCACAACATGGCCGACTCTCAGAGACACGCACAACATGGCCGACTCTCAGAGACACGCACAACATGGCCGGGGTATTGTTTTTTTTTGCTGTTTTTATGGACAAGACAGTAAAGACTGACGGATTGAAGAGGGGTCAAGACCCAGAGAGGGAATGGATGTATAGCAACTGGCCGCAGGCGGGGAATCAAACCGGGGGTTGCTACAAGGTGTTGTTGCCATGGCGGTTGATGGACACACAGGGTGAGCCACTGATCCGCCCCAAATTCATTCTCTTTCAACACCGACATAAATGATCCCTTAATCCTAAATCCTCTCTCTGCCACTGTTTCTTCACCTATCTAGCTCTCTCTCTCTTTCTCTCTCTCTACCCCCTGCAACTCTCTGTCTCGCCTTAATCTCTCCCTTTGCCTCCCTACATATATCTCTCTCCTTATCCCCACATCTCTCTCTCCGTCTTCTGACATATCCGTCTCCCCACCCCTGTCCTCCAAAATCTAGTCCTTCCCTCTCTCTCTCTCTCTGTGTCTCTCTCCCTCCTCTCTGTCTCCCTACATCTCACCCGTCTGTGAACCAATTACTCTCTCTCCTTCCAGAACCTTCCAAAGACTCTCACCTGAGACAGGTGGACAGGATGTCAGACTGTCAGGCGCACACACACACACACACACACACACACGCACACAAAATTAACTCCAAACTCCAAAAAAAAAATGAACTTCTAACTCCAAAAAAACGACAAATATACATGAAGAAAACAATTAGTCTACAAACTGAGGGGGAGTGTTCCACAAACACTGCAGGAATAATAATCCCAATATGCTTGCATGCGTGGCACTTATATTCATTAGTCCTGCTGTTTAGCTGAGCATCAATGCCTCCGCACGCAGAAATGCACAACCCAAAACATTTGAAGATGAATTAATTGTGTGTTTTATGCAAACACATATTGAATTATGGGATGGAAGAGGGAAATAATTTCCACCCTCTCCAGCATGTTTGCTTGTTATTATTCAGGTTTAATATCCGATTGTTCCTAGCGGTCGGCCCCACACTGGCTGGGTTCTGCACAACGGTAAACTAATGAATAGTTCTTGGTTGTGATTACCGGACAGAATGTGAACCATTCAGGTTTTAAAAATAGAAAAACAGCTGGCTTGGCTTACCGCACGAAGGCACACACACACACACACCCACAGACACACGGACAGAAGGACACACACACACACACACACAGTGAGAGACAGTCAGTCAGACAGACAGAAGGACAGAGTGAGATACAGAGACAGACAGAGTGAGAGTTAGACAGACAGACAGAATACATACAGAAGGACAGACAGAGTGAGATACAGAGACAGACCGATAGACAGACAGACAGACAGACAGACAGAGTGAGAGCCACAGATGGACAGCCAGACTGGCAGGCGGGCAGGTGCACACACACACACACATGCACACACACACACACACACACACACGTTTCCCCTTTAATTGTCTGCAGAAAGCAATTGTATTTCCACAGGTGAAGCCTCCACATGCTCAGAGCACCCACTGGGTGCACGTCTTATCCGGATCTGAATTCATGAATCCGG
>NW_028180414.1:89779-102279 GCF_964030765.1 Micromesistius poutassou | reverse complement strand
ACTTGGAACTTGCGGTCACAATCATTGTATTGGTAACGCTTTTATTATAACTTTCACTGTCATAAGTCATTCATAAGCCATTAGTTAATGATTAACTAATTATTAAAACAAAGTTATTACGCAATTGTAGAGGATTAATTAGTGCTATTTAAAGGAGCCCTATTTTATAATTAGCCGTTGATTAGCCGTCACAAGCCATGTCAGAACCTACCCTCTAGTGACCTCACAAGTGGGAGGGTCCACCCCAATGTATGATTGATAGATCGGTCCGCCAGTTGGTGCAGTCCAGGGCTGGAGGGGCGGGCACTTGTTAAACGTCTACACATGTCTATTAATGTTTTGTTAATGATCAGTTCATCTTGAACTAAAACCTTCTCAACGTATGTATCGTTGATTATTAGTTCCTCTTGAACTAAAGGCTTCTAAATCAATGCTTTTGTTAACGATTAGTTCATCATGAACTAAAGGCCTACAAGTGACTGATGATGACCGCACATTACTACAAAGTTACCATCACATCACATCCGACCGACAAGAATGGAGCAGATACTGTAAAAGTTTTGGAATCACTCCGGCCCTCGTTACCACGGCGACCCCCCCCCCCCCCCCCCCCCATGTTATACAGAGAGACCTCGCTGGGGTCGACCTGCCAATACAGGACGGGGTGTCCACACGCTGTGTCCACAGCCCTGTTGACTCCCAGATCACAGCCGTCTCCCCGCCCCCAGAGCAACCTTCACGCCCGTCAGAGCCCCCGCTCCTCGCTGTAAATACATAAATAAGCGCATAAATAAATTAATATGAAATAAATAAATAAACAAATACGTGGACTCAAGGGCAGGAGAGAAGAACTGGCTGCTGAATCTCAAAAAGGTACAGGAGTCTAAATGGACCCCTCCAGTGAGACAGACGCGTTGACTAACGCACACAGACAGGCAGACAGAAACACACACACACACACACACAGACAAACACACACAGACAGACAGACAGGCAGGCACACACACAGACAGACAGACAGACAGGCGCACACACACACAGACAAACACACACAGACAGACAGACAGGCACACACACACAAACAGAAACACACAAACAGACAGACAGACAGACAGACAGACAGACAGACAGACAGAAACACACACACACACAGACAGACAGACAGACACACAGACACACAGTCAGACAGACAGACAGAAACACACACAGACAGACAGACAGACAGACACACAGACACACACACACACAACAGTGGAAAGATTTCAGATTTCAGATGCAACCTGGCAATGTCTGGTCCATGTAAACATGAGTGTCATTGCTTAGCAACAAACGGGGGGGGGGGGGGGATGGAGGGAGGAGGAGAGGACCAACGTTTCCAAGCGCGTTGCCAAACGTCAATCAAACGTCTTCTCCCCCCCGCCGGGCGGAGGGATTTGGAGCAGTGCGCTAAAAACAAGCCGAAAATAGCGGAAAAAACAAACAGTTGGAACGCCTCCAACTCATGCATCCACCAGCACTCATGAGAAACATTCTATTTGTTCCTGCGGTTAATCTCTGCTTATTAAGAGATTACCCCCCCCCCCCCCCCCGCTGACAGACAGACAGACAGACGGCCGCACGGACCGACTGACCCAGAAAGACCCGCCGCCGCCGCCGCCGCCGCCGCCCGTCCAGATGCAGGCACACGGACACGCGTCGACGGGGTACGGACTGGACGTACGGACGTATTGCCCGGGACAGACAGACAGACTAATGTATAAAAAAAGACACACAGTTAAACACAGACAGATCTATAGCCAGATAAACACAAACACATGGATAACGGACAGAAGGACAGACAGACGGACAGCTCAACGGACAGACAGACAGAAATAAATACATGACAGATGAACAGACAGATCTACAGACAGATCTATAGACAGATCTACAGACAGATCTATAGACAGACAGACATCTGTCGACTAAAAGACAAACGTTTAAAACGACAGATCCATTTACAGACAGACAGACCTGTGTACGGACAAGCAGATGTACAGACCTCCAGACGTCGTTCAGACGGACAGACAGGTCGGACGGGTCAGTCTGACAGACAGACAGAGCTGTAGACCAACAGACAGACAGACAGACAGACAGACAGAGCTGTAGACAGACAGATGACAGATGTATAAACGTATAAACCGCTGTTCAGACAGACAGACATGCTTACAGACAGACAGACCCCCCCCCCCCCCCCTGTGTGTTGCTGGTTAACTAATGCGAGGGGTTGCTGCCCCCCCCCCCCCCCCCACCCCACCCCCCCCCCCCCGGGAGAGCAGAGATAATCGTGAGGACGCGGCAGATGGCGTGTGTAATGGAACCTGTGACCTTCAGTACAGCCACACTCACACACACACACACACACACACAAATATACACACACACACACACACACACTCCAGCATCACACACACACACACACACAAAGATACACACACTCCAGCATCACACACACACACACACACACACACACAAAGATACACACACACACACACACACACAAAGATACACACACTCCAGCATCAACATGCACACACAAACACACACACACACACCGACAGACAACCAGACACACACAAAGATACACACACTACAGCATTGCGGTGCACACACACACACACACACACACACACACACCTGGTAACACCTGGGCCATTGTGCTCCGCCTATAAAGACCTTTCTCATTCTACAAAAAGGCGCTGGCGGGGGAACGGACTCCTGTTCACCGGCAGACCTGATGGCAGTGCTTTCTCTTTGTTTATTTTGATCTGCACACACACTATCACACACCCATACATGCACTCATGACTGATACTGATCTTTACACGTTTGTCTTGATTGAACTGTTAAATAAATACCGCTCGCTAGTAGCCAGCTCGTGCTTGTTCTCCCTACTTTGGCACAGCCTTGGAGCCGGGTTTGTGACAGATGGGGGCTCGTCCGGTCGTTGAGTGAACCGTTTTTCTTTGGTCAGGTGTGGTAGGTTGTGCATCTTGTGTTTGGGAACGGGTGGCAACTGATCATTTGGGAGACAAGCGACGAGAGTGGTGAGTAGTCTGCTGTGCAGTTTTGGATTAAATGTAGGTAATTGTGGCACTGAGTTCTGGTGGTTCGGTGCACAGTGTTGCTGCTGTCCTGTCCCTGGTTAGGCTTAAGAGCGAATTCCTTTGGGGTTCGTTTGGGAGGGGCTTTGATAGTGTGGTGACGAAAGTGGTTAAAGCAGTTGTCTTGGGAGCATGTTACAGTGCATAAATACCCGCCACAAGTAGCGCCTGAAGACTAGGGGGGGAGTTAGGTAGTTTCTGGTTAGGCAGTTAGAGGGACGGGGCTGTGGCAAATTATTATTATTTTTTTGGCGGTGTAGGTGCTGTTTGAGCTCTGTTGCTCGTGGGTTATCAGTTTTTGTGTGTTTGCACAGCTAAAGTTAATCATTTTGTTCCCTTGGTTATGACTACTTTGGAGGAGTTTTTGAGAGCTTTGAGAACAAACAAACAGAAATACAAAAATAAGGAGTGAATCAAATCAGAATAAGAATAATGGAATGGGAACAAAAGTAAAAAAAGAGTGAATCTAATATGATCAAATAAAGGCAAATAAAACGATGAATGCAATGCAACGAATGGTTAAAAGACGAAGAGAGAGGAGCGTTCATCGCGGCCCCGGGGTCACGGGGAGTTGTGTGTGTGTGTGTGAGAGACACCTCCGTCCTCGGGAAAGCCAGCGTGTCCTCAGCTGTTTTTGCTGTGTTTGTGTCTTACAGCCTCAGATAACACGCCACTTCAACAACCCGCGACACAACAATACACTCATGTCTCGCAGGGAAAAAAAAAAAAAAAAAAAAAAATGCATAAATGTGGACATAAATTGTGCAGTAGTTTCCAGTCTCTCGCCCCGCAGTCTGAAGTGATAATTCAGCGTGAAATACGACTTTGCAGGCGTGCGGGTTTGGAGACGGCAAACTCTCTCAGAAACCTGAATTGTTTATTGCGGTTTTTTTTCCCCATTTGTTTTTAAACCGATAAAGCTGGTTTTATTTCAATATTGAATGCATCCCAAGATGTTAAAAAATGTATAAGAATATAGTTTATGCGCACACACACACTTAAACACACACACACAAACACACCCCTTGACGTATGACGAGCCCAGCACCACGGTGGTGAATCAAGACCACTTCGTCGCTGTGGGGCGTTAGCGACCGCTAAGCGACTGACGGACAGGTGAAGTCCGTGATTGACTTTGAATTCTCACGGGTTTATCACGGCGAGGGCTTAGCCTCGGACGATGACGTCCAATCAAATCCATTACAACCCTCTCTCAGTCGTCCCGTCGATTCCGTTCTCCGTCTCCAGCTCATTTAATTGGTGGAATCTCTTTCCCCCTGCTGGCTACATTGCTCTGCGACTGACCAATCACCTGTGCACCCGCGCTGCCAGGCCAATCACACGACGGCGGGGGGGGGGGGGGATCCCATCACTGTAATCCTGAGTGTTACCGAGACCAGTTCTACCTAGGTGGTCTAACTGGGCTAACCCCCGACGACCGGGACCCAGGGTGGGAGCCTGGTCTCCTTCCATCGGTGATTCTATTAAATCCTCACATGCTCACATCCTCTCTGTGTTCCCCAAGTTCAGTTCTTCCTTACACTACCTTCCATCCTCCATCCAGCACTCCCCCGCGAGAGAGAGAGAGAGAGAGAGAGAGAGAGAGAGAGAGAGAGAGGAGAGAGGGAGAAGAGAGAGAGAGAGAGAGGGAGAGGGAGAAGAGAGGAGAGAGGAGAGAGAGGGAGAAGAGAGGAGAGAGAGGAGAGGGAGAGGGAGAAGAGAGGAGAGAGGAGAGAGAGGGAGAAGAGAGGAGAGAGAGGAGAGAGAAAAGAGAGGAGAGAAAGAGAGAGAGAGAGAGAGGGAGAGGGAGAAGAGAGGAGAGAGGAGAGAGAGGGAGAAGAGAGGAGAGAGAGAGAGACAGGAGAGAGGAGAGAGAGAGAGAGAGCGAGAGAGATAAATGACGGCTGGTTTAACCTGAGGGCGCAGTCGTTAACCACCACAGGTGTGCAGCCTCCCCCAGCCCCAGGCTCCAATCAGGGATGAGGTGAGGCAGTTTCAACCGGCCATCATCCACACACACACACACAGACACAGACACACACACACACCATACATATAGTTCTATACTTTTTGGACATTTTCCTGACGAGATGTTCAGTGGATTCATCCGTCTTTGAAATGTGTTTCTGAACGTTAACAGACAGATCTATAGTATGGAAGCAAATCTGTACCATAAAAGTGGATTAACATCAATGCTTTTTCATTTTCAGAATATAGCTGCATTTTTTGACACATAAATAAAATTAATAATAAATCATCCAAACTGCATTTTAATTTTCTTCTTCAATATTGCTCATTTTGTAACTTAATTAAAAAGAAAAAGAAAAGGACATTTAAGAATTTTTCCTTTGCTGCATTATTTGACCTAAATAAAATTAATAATAGATCATCCAAACTGCATTTTCATTTTCTTCTTCATTTTATTACAACTAAAAAGAAAACAGTCTTTGTTTTCTTTTTAGTTGTGTCATATATATATACATTATATATATAATGCTTTTCTGCTAATGCATTTAAATTTTCAAATTTGACATTTCAAATTTTGGTAACTATTTGCCGGGGAATCTTTTGAAAATTAAATGTTAAATGTAATTTTCTTTTTCATTTTAATTAAGTTACAAAATGAGCAATATTGAAGAAGAAAATGAAAATGCAGTTTGGATGATTTATTATTAATTTTATTTGTGTCAAAAAATGCAGCTATATTCTGAAAATGAAAAAGCACTTCTGTTAATCCACTTTAATTTGAATGATGGTACAGATTTGCTTCCATACTAGGAAGACAGACAGACATAAATACAAACAGTTAAACGGACAGGCCTTTGTAAGACAGACAGACACACGTACAGAGAGTGAAACAGACAGATCTACAGACAGTAAGACAGACAGTTCCTGGCGTTTCTAGTTTCTGATTCCTGTTGATGCTTCTGTCCAAACCAGCCGCCGGTGTACTCAGCCCTCGTTCTTGGAGGAACTTGAGTCACGCGTTTTGCTCAAGGAGGCGTACCGCCTGGTCCCGGACGTTGGGGATCAAACGCACAACCTTCTGGTGGTGAGGTCTAGTGCCTCCCGCCGCCCAGGTGCTGTGCCCTTTGATTCAGCGTGCGGCGAGTACACCGCTGGTGTTTGTCTTGGGTAAACACGCTACGCTACACGCATGCTAACATCCACCGGGGGAAGAGACTACAAACTGAAGAGCGGGCGTTTGTGGAGAGGCAGAGCAACGATCAGGGCCAGTGTGTGTTCCTTCAGAGTAGAAAGAAAGAAAACTTTAGTCACCGCACACACACACACACACACACACACACAAGCTCGCACTCAGACACACATCCGACGCACGCCCGGATGGAATCTACCTGCCCTTGGCGCCGTGGTGGCAACAACATTGCGGCACCATCGTAAAAAGAGAGAGAGAGAGAGAGAGAGAGAGAGAGAGAGGACAGGGGGGGAACAAAGGAGGAGGGGGTGATAGAGACGGAGAGAGTGAGCCAGCGGTGGAGAGAGTGAGCCATAGATGGAGAGAGAGTGAGATGGATGGATAGAGAGGTAAATAGAGAAGAGGGAGGGAGGGAGGGAGAGGGGGAGGACTCATCTACGTTGCTAATGATCTCCTCTGCTTCAGTCACCTCACACGGCAGAGAGAGAGAGAGAGAGAGAGAGAGAGAGAGAGAGAGAGAGAGAGAGAGAGAGAGAGAGAGAGAGAGACGAGATAAGCCACTAACATCACGAGAGGCAGCCTTCACTGTAATTAAGTCGTCGGCCTCAGAGGGCGGGGCCAGGACATCCTCCCGTTGCAGAATATCTCGAAGCATTAACACGCCATTGTACGATTTTTTTCGGCGTTATTTCGGAGAAAGTCGTGCGTGTGCGATGCGGACGTGAGGGTCTGGGGCGCTGGATGAGGGGCGGTCATTACCCGGAGTCAAGATTGAAATTGGAAATTATGCAAAGTAGGAGCCTGCCCGTGTGTGTGTGTATATAAGTATGTGTGTGTGTGTGTGTGTGTGTATAAGTATGTGTGTCTGTGTGTGCGTGTATGTATAAGTGTGTGTGTATGTGTATGTGTGTGCGTGTATGTATAAGTGTGTGTGTGTGTGTGTGTGTGTACACATGTGTGTGTGTGTGTGTGTGTACACACCGGGGATGGAGGTGTGACGGTGAAACACTGTCAGACAGATGAAGAGAGAGAGAGAGAGAGAGAGAGAGAGAGAAAAAAAATAAGTCCTTTGATGCGTCGACAACAACGGGTTGACCTCAGAGGTCAGGTTGACCCCAGAGGTCGCGTCAATAGCGATGAGTCGAACCCGGCCGTGGTAGGGCTCCTCATGTGATTTACAATCCCAGCACAATTACACGCAGGTCAGTGTGTGTCGCGGGCGACGGTGACAAACACACACACGCACAATCAGTCCCCTTGCGGGGACGCGTGGGGCGCGGAGAGAGAGGAAACGCACTCAAGGCAACGCAACTTTATTTATACACACTTTTATAAGCACTTTTCCTACAGGAGGCAGACTCAGTGATTCACATAGCAACAGTGTCACACAATCAAATCAAATAGATAAAAGAAAACACAGGCAAAGTTTCAAAATAGATAGAAAATAAAAGGCAAAGTTAAAAGAAATGTATTTAAGATTTAGCAGAAAATGACTGAACAATTACATCCATCAACTAAATTATACACGTGTTTATTGTGCTATTATATTATGTGTATATCAAATAATAAATGTCTTTCTATGTATATATTTATGTATATTATGATAATTCGATAATAATAATAATTATATGTATGTATACACATAAATGTTTTAGGTTCAGAAAAGACGTCATGGATATTGTGTCTGATGTTTAATGTGACGCACACACAGTTTGTAGTGTGTGGTGTTTGCATTGTACCGTACGTCTGCACACGAGTTATGAAGCTAGCCAAGGCCCGACCGTTGTGTTTTTGTTGTGCGTGGCCTCTGGTGAACAAACGCACAAACAACACAACCGCAGCGTCAGAACTGTCCACCGTTGGACCAACAGAAAAGAGGGCTCGCACAAACTCACTGAGCGGGCGTCTGTCAGGGCGGCGTTCTGTTGTCCGTTAAGGATGTGACACATTCGTTGAGTTTACAGTTTGTGGTTCTCCGGATAAATACAATGAGCACCGTCGACCAAACCCACAGCGGACAAAATCGTGAATCATGACAAACACACACCTAGACACTTCGTCAGACCTGCTGACGTGACCAAACGCACAAAGATTTGTTTTATATTTCATTTATTCGGGGACCATCGACCTCAAACACACTACCACAAACACAAGGGGTAGGGGTAGGGTGTGTGTGATGTGTGTGTGTGGTGTTTAGTGTGTGTTATTGTGTGGTGTTTAGTGTGTGTTGGTGTGTGGTGTTTCGTGTGTGTGATGGGTGGTGTGTGGTGTTTGATGCGTGTGACGTGTATGTGGTGTGTGTGTGTGTGTGTGCGTGGTGTGTGTGTGTGGTGCGTGTGATGTGTATGTGGTGTGTGTGGTGTGTGTGATGTGAGTGGTGTTTAGTGTGTGTTGCTGTGTGGTGTTTAGTGTGTGTGATGGGTGGTGTGTGGTGTTTGATGGGTGGTGTGTGGTGTTTGATGTGTGTGATGTGTATGTGGTGTGTGTGTGTGTGTGGTGTGTGTGTGGTGTGTGAGGGGACGAGAGCGGGCCTTTTCTTCTTCTGAACATCAGACCAGGCGACGCCGTGCCCCCAGTCTTTGTTGCTGGCTGATTAATCTTCCCGCGGAGGAAATTGCGTTTTATTTCCCGGGGAAGTGATACTGGAGGTGAGAAGCCATTAAATGAGTGATTTGTAAACAACAGTTGGAACCCCCCCCCCCCCCCCCCCGCACACCACAACCCCCCCCCCCCCCCCCCCTCCTACACTTGTTTATTTGTTGTTGTTGTTGTGTCTCATGGAAACAGCAACACTTACTCAGCAGAACGCGTCGAGGCCGTTGGGTACCGCTCTGACTCAGCATCTTTTTCAGTTAGTGGAAAAGAGAAAGAGAGACGGCTGTTTAGCCCCAGACCTACTGGTGTCCTCAGAACGACTCCTCCTCCTCCTCCACTGCCACCTCCTCCTCCACCACCACCTCCGCCACTGCCACCTCCTCCTCCTCCTTCTCCACCACCTCCCCCACCTCCACTGCCACCTCCTGCTCCTCCTCCACCACCTCCTCCACCACCACCACCTCCTCCGCCTCCACCACCTCCACCTCCTCCACCACCTCTTCCTCCTCCACCACCTCCTCCTCCTCCGCCACCACCTCCACCTCCTCCTCCACCACCTCCTCCTAATCCTCCACCTCCTCCTCCACTGCCACCTCTTCCTCCTCCACTGCCACATCCTCCTCCTCCTCCTCCACTGCCACCTCCTCCTCCACCACCTCTTCCTCCTCCACCACCTCCTCCTCCTCCTCCACTACCACCTCCTCCTCCTCCACCACCTCCACCACCACCTCCGCCACCTCCACCACCTCCTCCTCCACCACTGCCACCTCCTCCTTCTCCATCACCACCACCTCCTCCTCCACCACCTCCTCCTCCTCCTCCACTACCACCTCCTCCTCCTCCACCACCTCCACCACCACCTCCGCCACCTCCACCACCTCCTCCTCCACCACTGCCACCTCCTCCTTCTCCATCACCACCTCCTCCTCCTCCACCACCTCCACTGCCACCTCCTGCTCCTCCTCCACCACCTCCGCCGTGTGTGTGGCTAGCATACAGCTAGCATACAGCTAGTGCGGCGAGCACACAACTAGCGTACGGCTATACAGGCTAGCACACGGCTATAGCCGCTAGCAGACGCTGCTGAAGCCGCTCTGCTCAAGGTGGCTCTGAGCCGGGCGGGCGGCGGGGGGGCGCCAGACTAGTTGCGCTAAGAAAGGCCTCGTTCCAACTCTCATTACGGCTGTAATTTAACTTGTTGGAATGAGAAAAGACTCCGGTGCCGCTCAGAGCGTCTTCATCTCCAACGTGTTGTTGGGTTGGGAGCGTCGCTGGGAAAAGGGAGGCGGGGGGGGGGTGGAGGGGGGAGGAGGGAGGAGGGGAGGGAGACGGGGAGACGGGGGAACGCTCGCTGCTCACACCTCGGAAGATCCTCTGGGGCTGTGGTTGGAAAGCGCTCCAGATTGACTGCTAATGTCTTTCGCCCAGGGAGAGGGACTTGTGAAGAGCATTTCGGGGCTGGGAGCAGGTGTGAAAGGAAGGAAAAAACAGACCATTATCCGCGCTGCAACTGGTCAATTAGTGGCAAATAGTCTCTCTCTCTCTCTCTCTCATTTCGTCTCTCTCTCTCTCTCTCTCTCGCCCATTTTGTTTCTCTCTCATTTCCTCTCCTCTCTTCCCCCCCCCCCTCTCCCTCTCTCTCGCCCTCTCTCCCTAGTGGGTGAGGGAAAGGGGGAGGAGGGGGAGGTGCTGGGAGATGAAAGGTATTGAAAAGGCAGATCTGAACTCGTGGCACACTTGGAGCACGCTTTAAGGTTTTAATTTTATCATCCGATCGAAGGAGACGCATTCTATTCTTTTTTTTTTCTCTCTCTCTCTCTCTCTCGTACTGGTGAGCGACGAGCCGATGACATCATCGCCTGTCTGAACCCGTTTCCCGTTCTGGCCTCCGGACGATGGCAGCGACGACGGCGGGGGAATTTCGGGATCAGAGATCAGCGGTCAGCCATGAAGGACAACAGGGGAGGAGTATGGGATCGTTGACCAGGCGGACTTGTTTATTAAATCACCGGTTTGTCTACAGTGGGAGACACTTAACACAGGGTAAGTTTGTGTTGATTTGCGTCAAACTTGGTCGCTACGTGTATCCCCGTACCGCCCCAATTAGTTCTGGTGTTCCTCTGGGCTGCATTCTTGGTCCCATGTTTATTTTTGGGCGACGGTTCGCTTTAATGGATCAGTATCACATCATTACATCACAGATTTGACCCTTTGAACAATAAAAACGTTGCTTCTTGTTCAGGATTTTTTTTCTTGTTGTGCGTGTGTTTTTTTTTTTTTTTTTTTTTTTTCTTGTTTCTTGTCAACATTCTCCAATTAACAAATATCTACCAATGAATTAATGGATAAATGTCACTTTGTCAATATCTCAGAGTTCCCTCTGTGCTGTATTTATAGCGCAGACTATTTTTCAATTGACAATTTCCGTTTGTCTTCCGTCCAAACCAAGGGGGAGCGAAAGAAAAAAAAGCAATATCGGTGGCTAGACGTTCAATTCACTGAGGCCACTCAGGAAATACAAAGGGTCTCTGTAGTGTTTGTTTCTGTGTGACAATAATCTACAGCATACAGACACACACAGAAAATACACTCGGAGGGCGCCATGCAGCTGTCTTCACCATGATGACTGGACCTCTGATAAATGCTTGTCGCTGTTTAAGACATTCCCATTTTCGAAATCGTAAATTTTACCTTTGAGAACCCACAAATAGAAATATAAAATACTACATGGGAGCCATTTGGAGGTGTCACAGCGGGGGACAAAACAAATGAAAAGAAAGTAGTACAGTGGGAACTGCCAGGAGGAAGTGGATAAGTGGAAAGTTGGACAGGTTTTAAGTTGGTAAAGTGAAAAGTAAGACAGGTTTTGAGTCGGCGGGCTTCGCAGATCGACTGAGTATGTTCCGACCGATTTACCCGACTCAGGTCCTCTGAGTGCGTATCTGAGTCCTAATACACCCGATAAACTTTTGACAACTTTCAATGGTGAACAGTCGACAATTTTTGAGTTGTCAACCTTAGTGCTTTTCGATCAAGGACTGAAAAGAAAAAGAAAGATGTCTGACGTCCGTGCACTCTCGCCCGCCCTCGGTCGTCTCCTGCAGAGTCCATTATCGGGCCCTCTCTCTCCTTTAAGACAACATGAAACTGCTTCTAACATGACCTCCCGCCACACCCTTGACCCTCAGCCCTCACACACCATCCAACCACAGATGGATCAGAGCTTCAAAAGTTTGAACATGTAACAAAACTTTGTACCATGCAATAGAATTCTTAGAGATTTTCCTCAGTGTGCTGCGACAGAACCTGCATTTATTTTGTTGAGTTGACACCAATACATTGCCCCTCAATATTTCTTGAATGCCTTTAGTGAAGTAATCGAGTAAGTACAATTTAGCTTTTCAATATGGCCGCTATTTTTTTTATATTTGAAGATATCTTGGACCAAAACATTTCCATACTTTTGTTTCATTGAGTTTACCTTTTCTAGTCCTTGCTCTAATCAAAAAAAATGTGTCATGAGCAACGTCGACGGAACTCACAACAAGCCAAATCGTGAATCCCGTCGATTCCGATAAAACGTGGACGCCCAACCGACAACCGGACAA
>NW_028180414.1:69779-84779 GCF_964030765.1 Micromesistius poutassou | reverse complement strand
ACAAACTTTATAACTTCAAGAACCTCAACCAGCACTAGCGTCTACTCTCTGCATTCAGAGCAGAGACCAGCAGAACGCGTCTCTCTCTCCGTCTCTCCAACAGCCGTCTGGCCCGGCTGCCTTCATTGCTATTCATATTTTTCCTGTGAATTACCGGAATTGATTTTCCCCGTGGTTCCTTTTGGGTCGGCCACAGAGCGACCCCGGAGAGCTGATGATGCACGGGCCCTCGCTCTTTGTTCATAATCCGAGTTCAATTTTCCAATTAAATGCCGAGTCAGTGTTCCTTCAGGACCGCCGCCTATAGGAGGCATACGTCGGCCATTTTCTTTTTAACTGCTTTTTTTTGGTTTCTGGTTCTACGGTTGCCGCGGGAGACCTGGCCTCCATTTTGTGTTGATGTTTCCACCCTCGTCTAGAACTGCTGATTCTTGTTTCGCTCTTCACCCCCCCCCGCCCCCCCCTTTGTGTTTTTGGCTTTCTTTTCCGAGGAACTCTTCTCAGACAACGTGAAGTCTGAACGAAGCACAACCCCTCGTTTGTCCCTGTCTCACCACCGTCGCCCCCGGCAGACAGACAGACAGACAGACAGAAGGCTCTTGCTTGAGCTGGGAACAGATGGGTGGTACCTGAGGTGATCAAGGTGACAGCAGCGCACACGCACACACACACACACACACACACACACACACACACACACACACACACACACACACACACACACACACCTACACCTCAACTGACCCCCTTCCATTCCCTTAGAAGCCTCGATCACGTCCTGGCGTCCTCAGCTACGCAGGGGTCCGGTACAGAGAGAGAGAGCGCAATTCAGTCATTGCATTGATGCATCCATTTTCTACAGGCACTCAAAGCACTTTGCAGGGAGAGCGAGTGTGTGTGTGTGCGTGTTTCAGTGTGTGTGTGTGTGTGTGTGTGTGTGTGTGTGTGTTTCAGTGTGTGTGTGTGTGTGCATGTGCATGTGCGTGCGTGCACATCAGTCCTCGAATCTAGGACTTGATGTACTGTAAGTATTGGTAGCTTTGTAGTATTGGGGTCACACACAGTTTACTTTTAGGTTTTAGGATTGTTCATAGATCATAGTCTTCAGCGTTCTGGGGGTATTCTTGTTTCTGTGCATCTTTAAACTTCTCTGCTTTAGTTTTGTGACAATTTGTCCTCTTTGTAATTTTGCAAGAACTTTACACTCACCAAGTGACGACGAATCTTCGTTTGTGAAAGTTTTCCTCCAAACCCTGCACGCACGCACGCGCACACACGCACGCACGCACACGCACACACACACACTTGATTGCCCGTAGGAGAGGGATCTATCAAGTGTGTCTGTCTCTTGGTTAAGATATGCAGGGGAGCGGTTCGTTCAGCTAGCGTCACACCATGGCCTAGGGTCAGGCTACAGTGTTGAAAACATGAAGCACGTCACCCACTCTGATAACAGTTGCTACTGGCTTCTGAGACGCTGAGCTTCTTAAATGGTCCTGCTGTGTAATGAATATAAGAACCAATACAAAGTGTCTGTCGGCGCGTCAAAAAGGGCCCAGTTCCAACAGTTTGTCTAAAAGATAGGGCTGAACGATTTGGGGAAATAATCGAATTGCGATTATTTCAACCAATATTGCGATTGCGATTTAGTATGCGATTATTATTATTTTTTTTTTATGTTCTGTATTATTCACTAAACAAGCAATAAATCATTCTGTAGTACGACCAACAACATTGGAAGCAGTAAACATATAAACTGCTATTTCTTTTAGGCCAGGCCGATGTGTTGAGATGAATTGATGCATGAATTGACATTATAACATCTTAATTTAACTATTGAATTGTAAAATATATATATATATATATATATATATATATATATATACTGTATATATGAACCTTATTGATCTACAGTAAAAAAAAAACACAAAATAGATTTAGATATATCTCAATATATCTCATTAGTTAAAAGAGTGGTATGTCTTTTACAGACATACCACCAAGGCTCTTCTGCAGTCCTTGTGCTCTGTATATCACTCTGCTCTAAGATTCATAACTCATGCAAATCACTCCTCTCATCACTGCACTGTATGGAACGGTTGGTTGGTTAGCATTGGCTAATGCTTGTTCAGGCTGTAGTTGGCCAGCTTCATTTGTACGTATCTCTTAACATTCAATAGACAGGAGTATAATCTGCGTTCAAGTAGGTATGTTCAATTACATGTTCCATCGATGAAGACAGAGTTTGGAAAGACTGCTTTTACTTATAGTGCACCAGTTGCTGCTCTGAATGAGATTCAGAGATTACTGCTTAACTTACTCTTTCATTTCACTTACTGAGTCATATCTCAACCAAACATTTCAAATTGTCTGCTCCTGTTTTATGTCTCTATTGATTGCCTTTGTCTGTCCTATGTTAATTGTGTGCTGCTGCCTTGGCCAGGATCAATTGTAAAATGGATATCTTAATGGAATTTCTCCCTGGTTAAATAAAGGTTAATAACAAAGCTTTATTTGCTTCATTTCTCTTAATGCCACCTCCACTGTGTCTCCGTATTCCCATTCTGTTTGTTTTTCAGGGGCGGCATGCGTCTCAGGAGGTACATCGGGTCGGCCGGTCACCGGAAGGTCGCTGGTTCGATCCCCGGCTCCTCCTAGCGGAGTGTGGAGGTGTCCCCTGAGCGAGACGCCCTCACCCTGACTGCTCCTGACCCCGCTGGCTGTCGCCCTGGCGTGGTCGACTCCGCCATGAATGTGTGTCTGAATGGGTGAATGTTGGGCAGTAGCGTAAAGCGCTTTGAGTGGCCACCGAATAGAAAAGCGCCGTCTGAAATGCAGTCCGGTCACCATTTATAACAAAATGTACCAAATATGTGATAACATACGGAACAGCCTCACCCTAATCTAGTGCTGAACTCCTTTTCTCCACAGTCTCTAATCTACTCACTTTGTCGCCTATCCCTTACCTTAACCACTGACCCTAAGCCCACTGTAATCACACACGGTTCCTTAACTTTATGACCCACCGATATGTCTACCCATGGGCGTCGCCGCAATATAATTGGGGGGGGTCACGTCCCCCTCACCTTAAAAAAAAAAGTTTTTTTTTTTAAGGTGCCATCAAAAATATTAGTGCATGACTGGTCTACTAGTCCAGCGTTCTTTCCATTGCTTCACAATCAAATCCGTTCCACTTTATCAGTAGGGGGAATACCCATATCAATAGAAATTCACACGCGTTTTCCTGGTTTCCTAACACACACCGTCGCATCACGCAGGCATGTTAGAAACACGCGAAGCAAGCCTATGTTGACTTTGAGAGTCGGATCAACGACAGCCACAGACTTCAGCAGCAGTCATTGTCAAAATGCTCAAGGCTTTCTTTCTGTTCAGATATTTAGCCTATATTTTAGTGCCAGGCCATGTTAGATCGTTAACTTGTTAATTGAATCAAAACAATTCAAACGTAGCCTAGCCTACCAGGAAACCTTCGAGCCTAGGCTGGTCTCCAACATTGACTGTTCCACAGACGAGATGGACATAAGGACTTTTGAGTTTATTTCACCAAAATCCTTGCATTTTACTTGGTTTTGCAGTTGTATTGAGTTATAGGTTCATGTTCTGCAGGGCACTGAATTCTAAGGTTGATTCTAATTTAGGCTGTGAGTAGCCTAGGTACACATTTTATGTTTCCTCATAACTTGTTTGATGAATGACATTAATGTAGGGCTATATGTTACCTCAAAGTTGCCCCCTTCTTTCCTAATTCACGCCCCGATTTTTTTAAATCCTCACATTTTTCTCTCATTAAATAGACAATAAAGTGCCAAAAAAGTTGTCAGTGTCAGTCCTCTGTGTATTACATCAGGACACAACAGTCAGTTCTTGCTCTAGGTTCCAAGGAAAAACAATGAAAGAGGGAGATCATTTTAAATCTAAAAACATGGTAAAATGCACCAGAATGCCCCTGTGCCTACCTATAATTCATTTACTTATGACTTATTTATTAGGTCCCTGACAGGACTAGCCATCTATTTTCACAGAGTCAAATTCCTTTTTATTCCTTTTTATTCGGCGAAAATAAACCAGATTCTGATTCTGATTCCATTACATGTTGTGACACGGCTTCACACACACCTTCTCGTGTAGTTACTGTTACAGGATGCTAATGCAAAGCGTTCCCCCTCCTTTCTTTTCTAGGAAAGAAAACTATTTCTTGCCTGCGGGGCTTTTTACGATCAAAACAAGGAGTGCTCCCACGTGAGGGAAGGTGCGCCGCGGTACGCCTCTACTGGGATCTCCTCCGTGCATCTCATTACCCAACAGAGGAACAACAACACCACACACACACACACACACACACACACACACACACACAGACCGCGTTCTAAGGATTCAGGAGCCTTTGAAGACGCTGCGTCTTTAGGAATACTCAGCGGGTGTACAGTAGATCCAAAGTGTCCGTGTCTTCGGCAAACCAGAGCCTGGTTATTGACACTCAAAGTGGGGCGGAATCATCTTGGAATAGGGGTGGTGGTGGTGGTGGTAGTGGCGGTGTTTGAAGCTCTTTGGCAGCATGAAAGGGAATACAGAGCTCCATTATTACTTAATAACTTTGATCTGTGGGTGGGTGCACTCACTTGTTTGTGCACAGGGCGTACACAGCTCTCTTATATGAATGCTATTATTAGTGATGCTGATGTTATTGATGTTGGGTTGTGTGTGTAGGTGTGTGTGTCTGTGTGTGTGTGTGTGTGTAGGTGTGTGTGTGTGTGTGTGTGTGAGATGCAGATGTGTGTGGAAAGGCTGATGTGTATTTCTTTCATTGGATATCTTGCCGTTGGCGCCCCTCACCCTTTAATTACCGCAGTAATACTTCTTAGAGTACAATACCACAAATCGAGTTCCTTGCGCTGGCTTAAAATACAGTTTGATCAACGTTTGATCCCGTCCACTCTGCGATAATTCCCGATAATAATGACCCGATACAAACCATACATGTAAACATGCCTTTGTGGCGGTCTGGCGTTTCCTATTAATTGAATTATGTTTGTTTACGGCAATCGCATATCGTTAATATGCTTTAAAGCTGGACTGGGCTACATAGGTTTCTAACCTATGTAAATAGCTAAGTGTAAGGTTTGTGAGGGAGACTAACATGTAAAGCTGAATAGTATTAAAAAAGTGTGCAAAAAAAAAAAGAGTACAAGTTTATTTATTAAACATAAAAAAAAGTGTTAGATTTTTAAAGATGGTGGTCATCAACAACATCACTCAATGAGGACTGGTGATTGGCCGACCAAAGCCATGTCCGAAGCCTAGCTCGCTAACTATCTTGCTAGGCTAAATAACAAGCTAACAGAGGGGTCACCCTTCGTCAAACGATTAGTCCCAAACCTCAACAAACACTAGGAAGTAAGAGAACGGAAATTGGAAATGACGTGACGGGAATAACTTCAAACTCTCTGAGAGTCTCTCTCAGCCTTCCAGATGGTTCCAGACTCACACCCCGAGGCAGAACCTGGGGTCGTCTCGCGGGATTCGAGCTCGCTTCGCGCGGGTTCAACCCCTGCTCACGCGGCCTTCCTCTGACTGCGGTGGTGGGGGATGCTGGGGTGCTGGTGATCCGTCTGGCTACACTAACCCCTAGCCCGACAGAAGGGTGTGTTTACTAACTGATCGTTAACATGAGGTAATGCAGTGATAAGCATTACCTTTAACCGTTAATTAGCAGTTGACTAATGCCCTAGTAATCACTTATGGTATCATGTTGAGTAATGGTGTTCAAGTTAACTAAACTCTTAGCCACTAACGCTAAATCCTATCCGCTATGCTGATTTCGTTAGCATTAGCATTATTAAATAGTAAATGCAGGTTTCTGCATTTAATCCTGTTAATTAATGGTTAATTAACGTACCCACTTATTGTAAAGCCTTACCAAAGTTGAACTCCACAACCTCCAGTGAAACTATATAACATTCCAGCCCCTGACACTTATGTATAAATGCTTATATTGTGAAACCCTGTTGAAGAGTTTTTTCGGTCTTATTTTAAGCCAAGTGCTGCTTCGCTAAAAAAGTTTCTAATTAATCCCGAAGGAGGGGAAATGAATGGCTGAGGAGAAGCGGCCGGCCGTCAAAATTAATGCATCGCAGATTAAACCTTAATCATATTAGAGTGTTCTTTGTCCTGTGCATGCACTATTCAAATGCAATATTGTGCGTGTGTTAGAGAGAGAGAAAGAGAGAGAGAGAGAGAGAGAGAGAGAGAGTGAAAGAGAGGGAGATAAAGAAAGAAAGAGTAAGAGACAGAGGGATTGAGAGAGAGTTCTCATGCAATTTATCCTGCACAGACTTCTGTGTGTGCATCATCTCATGTGTGTGTGTTTTTGTGTGGATGAACAACCTCACCTGCACATGAACAAGTGGACATGTATATTATTATGTGTATCTCTGTGCTTGTGTGTGAATGTGCATGCCTAACGATTTATTAACGGCTCAGTGAAATAACTAGTACGACAAAGAACTTTATTTGTCACCAAATGGAAAATTAAGTGCTAATTTCCAAGGTTTGTGATTAAGAATGCAGAGCCAGGCTACACAGTGTGAGTGTGTGTGTGTGTGTGTGTGTGTGTGTGTGTGTGTGTGTGTTCGGGCCTAAGGGATCCTGCTACCTTATTATTGTGTCGTTTTGTTTTGTATCGCGTTGACTGTTTACTGCCATGGATTGTGTAGCGCGAGGCTAATGGGAAAAACAGCTACACATAATGTGGAGCCAGAAACATAAATCATACGTGTAAAAAAAACGTGTGTGTGTGTGCGTGTGTGTGTGTGTGTGTGTGTACATGGGCGTGTGTGTGTGTGTGTACACATGGGCGTGTGTGTGTCTGTGTGCCTACATGTCTCTGTGTCTCTGTGTGTGTGTGTGTGTGTGTGTGTGTGTGTGTGTGTGTGTGTGTGTGTGTGTGTGTGTGTGTGTGTGTGTGTGTGTGTGTGTGTGTGTGTACACGTGGGCGCAATCCGCTGAAGGTAACAACAGCTTTTCTCGTGGACAACGGGGCCTCCGAGACGCCATGTTGCCGTGCACTCTCTGGGCAGACGTGCACGCTCTGGGCAGACGTGCACGCTCTCCGCAGACGTGCACGCTCTCCGCAGCCAGGCACACTCTTCACTCCCCCCCCAGAAACACAGGCCTCTGGTTTCATCTCCCTCCCAATTATTATTCTCTCCTGCTCTCTTTTCTCCATCCCGGTCCCTTCCTCCCCCTCCTCCCTCCCCCACCCCCCCTCCTCCCCCCCTCCCCCACCCCATGCTTTCTCCTTCCATCTCCCCTACTCTTCACTCCCTCCCTCTTTCACTCCCTCCCTCCCTCACTCACTCACTCACTCACTCACTCACTCACTCACTCACTCACTCACTCACTCACTCACTCCCTCCCTCACTCTTTCACTCCCTCCCTCACTCCCACGCTGGCTATGTTTCTTTTTGTTTCTTTGTGGCTTGTTGTGTAAACATGAACACGTTATTAACGTCACGTCAATCCTGTCCAGCTGCAAAATCAACTGATGAACGACTGAATGTCATCCATGGTTTGAGTCACGGCCCCAACAGACACATCAGCACCGCCACAACGCACACTAACGCACACTAACGCACACCAACGCACACTAACGCACACCAACGCACACTAACGCACACTAACGCACACTAACGCACACCAACGCACACCAACGCACACCAACGCACACCAACGCACACTAACGCCACAACGCACACTAACGCACACCAACACACACTAACGCACACCAACGCACACCAATGCACACTAACGCACACTAACGCCACAACGCACACCAACGCACACTAACGCACACCAACGCACACCAACGCACACCAACGCACACCAACACACACCAACACACACCAACGCACACTAACGCACACTAACGCTACGTTCACACTGCACCCGTCCGTCGACGGACGACGGCGGGCGTGTCTGACGGATGGGGGACGCGATGTGATTGGCCGACGGATCCGTCACTGCCTGAAAAAGTTGAACATTTCTCGACAGACCCATAATGCATTTCGGGAGCGCCCCCCGCGCAAAGTCGTTGAGATCCCCGTGGACGGACGCGTGCGGCGTGAACGCAGCGTAATCCAATCACAGCACACCTCTAGAAGAGCGTCTGGTACAAGAGGGTGTGGTAGACGCTGCGCGCACATACCCCGGTTTCGGTGTGTGTCTGTGTGTGTGTGTGCATATGTCGGTGTGTGTCTGTGTGTGTGTGCATATGTCGGTCTGTGTCTGTGTGTGTGTGTCTGTGTGTGTGCATACGTCGGTGTGTGTCTGTGTGTGTGTGTGTGTGTGTGTGTGTGTGTGTGTGTGTGTCGGTGTGTGTGTGCATATGTCGGTGTGTGTGTGTGTGTGTGTATGTGTGTGTGTGTGTGTGCATATGTCGGTGTGTGTGTGTGTGTGTGTGTGTGTGTGTGTGTGTGTGTGTGTGTGCATACGTCAGTGTGTGTCTGTGTGTGTGCATACGTCGGCGTTTCGGTGTGTGTGTGTGTGTGTGTGTGTGTGTGTGTGTGTGTGTGTGTGCGCGCACATACATCGACGCATGCCAAGTTTCTGCTGTGCCAATCTGTAGCTACTAACCGCGCAGCCTGGGCCTTGCCCAACCATCAATCACACACCCACACTCACACACACGCACGAACGCACGCACACGCACACGCCACAGAACACCCGCCGCGCTCTTAAAAGACGGCAGCTGTGCTGTGCGTGTCGATTGAAGGAAGCAACAGCCATTAAACTGTAAGCTAATACAGTGTGTAACGCGCTGCACAGCAGGTACCCACCGGCATTCACATGAATTAGTCCTTTGAATCATAATTGGGTGAATTGAGTCCCATCCTTTAGGGTCAAGGAGCTGTTTTTGAAGATACACCTCATTAAGGAGCAAGGTAGGGGGTGAGGAGGGGTGAGGGGGTGAGGGGGGTGAGGGGGGGGTGTGCTGGAGGAAGCCCCCGGGTTATGCTGCGGGCGTCTGGGATCGAACACGGTTCCTTTTGCGCGTCTCTCTTAAGTCAGGAGGACAGACTGCATCCAGTCTGATCCGGAAACCGGGTCTAAGGCGTTCGGACCCATCGTGACGCAGTGTGGATGATTGACAGATGGATAGACTAATGAATGACTGACAGATGGATGGACTAATGAATGATGGGTTGATTGATAGGTGGACGGATGGTTGTTGGATGGGTTTGACTCCTCCCCATCAGGACGTGGTCCTGGGGGTCCGCTCTGCGTTCCGCCTCCATTAACCTCGTTAGTCCAGACTCCAAACCAACGCACTGAGGGTCAGGTGAGGGGGGGGTGGGGGGGCTTCCCTCAGAGGTCAGTTCCTCGACCTCGTATGCTTTGTATCCCCAAAGTCCGTATCCGGAGGGCGATGTTCATTTTGAAACCGGTTTCGGAAATAATGCCGGCAACAGCCAATGGGAGGAGAGAAGCTGCTCGTAGCGTGATTCACGATGACGACGGGGGGGAGCAGCGGCTCCCCCCGTCGTTAGGAGGCGCTACGCGTTGTTAACCGTGGATTGTTTAGACGGGCGGCCAGCGCGCTCGGTAAATAACAAGCGGGAGTTAAGCTCGACGATAATACGGCAGGTTTATTTTCCTTTATAAATCCATTCGCCGGGCAGTAACGTTAAATCATAATACACTCCAATAACGAAAAATAACAAACTGAACACTATCTACAAAGGGCACGGTCGGAAAACCTGTATGCTTCCCAATTAACAACACCTGTTCTCCGGTTCCTTGGGTTAAGTACTGAAGCCGACCGCAGTAACCTCAGCCACACCCTACACAGCCCCCCCCCCCCCACCACCCTACACATGAATACAACTGAACACATGAATATGGCTCCTACAGTGCAGAGCAAACGTATGTGATGTCTGATTGTTGATCATTTATATGTAATGAAATCTTTTTTCTGGTTGTTTGACCGGCTGTTTACATCTGTTGTACCGTTGTATTTGTGTTTTTATTACGTGTTATCAGGTCATTTGAAAAAGACCTTGAATAAATAAAGATTGAATAAAAATAAAAACAACATTATTTTCTGCCTTGCGATGCCAAGTGGTTTAAAACGACTGCTCAACCATCAGAGAAACACTTTAGTCCTTCAGTGTAAACCTGGAACGCGATGGGTTCAGTAGTGACGGCGTGTCCTTTAGCGTTGATAAATCCATATTCCGTTCGTACAGTCCGTTCTATTCCTGCGGCTGTACGGCGTCTCTACTGAGCAGACCTGACGCCTTTGGAATAGCGTGGGCCTATAGAATTGCTGCTACCATAAATGTATGATCGAGCTGAATACATTGCACGCCTGAGGAAAGGAAAACACACCGAAACGCACAAATAACGCCTTTTCTTGAAATGAAATATTGTGAAAGAAACCAGTCAGTTAGTGGTCTTCATGTGTGTGTGTGTGTGTACCTCCACATGTTCCCCCCGTCCCCCTACTGCGGACCACCGGCCAGGCGAGACCTTAACATTCACATTTACGTCCAGGACATTTACATAGGCTTTTATCCAAAGCGACTTACAATAAGTCCATTGGTCAGAACAAAGTAGTGGTGCTACTGCTAAAGTCGGCCCTGACTTTAAAAGACACCCAGAGGGTGGGAGGCCTGAGTCCACTCCAACAGGGAACAGTAGGGGCCTAATGTTCCAGGCTTGCCCAGCCTCGACCCATTCCCATTGCCCTCGCTGCTCTTAAAGGCCCACTGATGGCCACTGAACAACACTGAAGAGGCTGAGGTTGCTTAGCAGTGTATCGGGTAAATGGACTGCATTTAATAGCACTTTTCTAACCAGTGGCCACTCAAAACGCTTCACAATACCGCCTCTCATTCCCCCCGTTCATACACACATTCACACACCGACGGTGGATTCAGCCACGCAGGGCGACAGCCAGCGGGGTCAGGGAGCAGTCAGGGTGAGGAGGCGTCTCGCTCAGGGACACCTCCACACTCCGCTAGGAGGAGGAGCCGGGGATCGAACTCGCAACCTTCCAGTCACCAGCCAACCCCGCTGTGCCTCCTGAGCCACGGGTCCGTTCCAATACTCACCCCCCCCCTCCTGCTGGTTGCTCGCGCTAAGGCTCGGACACTCGAGCTCCGAGCACCAGCGGGGGTCTTGATCAAAGAGCGTCTCGGAATCGGGAATCGGATCGGGACAGCTGGGGCAGCTCTGGCGTCGTCGTCGTTGGCGACGTTGGCGACGTTGAGCGGAGCTGGAGCTCTGGGCCAATCACGAGTGTCAGAATTTGGCGACGGCGTTGGTTAAATGGTGCCATAAGGTGCCCTGATACATACATATGTCTGATGACTGAGTCGGAGAACCACAGAAACAACACTGACGTCTCCCTGGTCCCCGAGACGATCCGGCGACGCATTAAGGCCGGGAAACGGAGACAGCTGGCGCAGCGGAGACCGAGGGAAACATCTGGATGTTTGGCGGCAGGAAGTGGGCCGTTAGCTGCAAACGGATCGTAACGTGGCGGTGTTCTGAGAGACCGGATCCCCTTTTGTCCGAGGGCTTTTTAGGGCTCCTAACAAACATTTTGAAATGCTAGCTCCTCCATGTTGAGGGAATGATTTTGATCTCTGTGAGTCTCTTTAGGCCTTCGGAGGGTCTGTACAGATACAGAACACACGGGACACAGACGCACAGTAGTCCGCTTAAGTGTCGCGCCGTAGCCGGCTATGAGGTCAGCGAGGTCCGGACCTCGGTCTTTTTTGACAAGATAAAGAGGAACGTCTAACCTAAACAATATATTGTTTCACTTCTTATGTCAAATGTACTGTAAGACGCTTTGGATCAAAGCGTCTGCTTAATGCCCTAAATGTAAATGTAAAATCTAAACACAACTGTATAAAAAAAAATCAACGGTTGAGAACTCGGCTGAGGTGAGTGAACGATGGGTTCAGTTGAGACGTGCTGCTTTGTGTCTGCCGTGTGTTAGGGTCAGTGTGCGGCTGAGGGCCGCACAAACAGATAAGACCTAGCTGTAGCGTTGTAGCTTCACTCATCAGAACCGTGAGGAAGTTAAGTTAAGTCTTAATGTTTCCACGAGGGCAGGTCAAAACACTTTGCATTCGCCAAACATTCACGTGAAGAGCAAACGGGTGTTAGCGGGACTCCACTGGCAACCCCTAACCCTAGCTGTGTTAATGCCATGCTAACAGCGGATTATAACTGGGATCATATGCTGAACACACATCCGCCCACGGACACACATACACACACACACACACACACACTCCTGGCGACATTTGAAGCGCTGTCGTCAAGGACACACAGCGTTAGCCAGCGACGCTAGCCAGCTCCTATGTTCTCCAGCTTGCCGAGCGCAAGCATGTAGCTTAAATCAGTTCAAAGAAACGGCCGCTGGTGTCACAAACGCCGGATAACGCGAACGACCACGAGCCAACATGCGAATGTGTAAATCTGGCGTCTCGTTTTCCTGTGTGGCATGTTTAATCTGCGTGAATAAAACCGCCGCGACAGACCTCGTCGACCTCAGCCACGTTCAACTCAGTAACAACTCTGCTGAGAATTAAATCATCTCGTCAGCAAAAAAAAACGTCTTTGGTTTGTTGTTGTTGTTGTTTTGGATTTTTTTTCATTTGAAAATATCCAGCTTCCCGTGACAGAGCGGGCTTTAGTCATTAGACAATGGACAGTGTTTATGTTATTATTAAAAACACCTTTTAATGAGAACAGTCTGGCTGTGAGGGTGTTCGAGGCCCGTGGCGACGCCACACACAATAGATTGCGTTTATCCAAACACTGCCTCCATCCTTATGCTGCTTCTTCTTCTTCCGCTCTCTCGGAAATTGCCTCTGAAATTGTCACCGCATGTCTGACATAAAGACTCTCTTTTCAAACCGACTCCATGCGCGCACATCACGCACACGCACACGCGCACACACACACACACACGCTCACCCTTGCCATCACACCGTCGGGCGACAATGTAAACTCACAAGTGGAACCGTACGACGAAGAAAGGCTTTGTTCCGTCATTGTCGCACACTTCAACGGTGTGGAGGTAAAGAGAATAGGATAGTCGATTAGCTTGTGTTTACTCAGGTGCGCTTAGACACACACACACACACACACAGGCAAGGGATGCACTCACACACACAACGGGTTTCAACGCAATACGTAAAGCATGTGTTTGAACACCCACTAAGGTAGGGCGTATATCTCCATGGTGTTAAAGGAGTTATGTGTGCGATTGAGCCATGCTCATAGTCTCTTTATGCTTTATTTGTATTTTGAACAGAGCAAAAAAAAAGTACTTTCCATAATGTGTTATCACAAAGAGCAGAATGCGCTTGCTGCTGCTGCTGCTGCTTGCGTTCGTGGCAGGTGTGCATTCGCCCTAAACTCTCTCCAGCAGAGTTGTCATGGAAATCCATTTTGACGAATGGTATCGGTAATGGATATGTTATGGATTATGTGAGGACAGCTGGATCACCCAGAACGGGGTTGAGCTCTGGGGGCAGGGCGTGTTCATCAAAAATAATGCACGTCTATCCTTTAAACAAATGTGTGTGTGTGTTTTAGTGTGTGTGTGTGTGTGTTTTAGTGTGTGTGTATGTGTGTGTGTGTGTGTGTGTGTGTGTGTGTGTGTGTGTGTTTTAGTGTGTGTTTTAGTGTGTGTGTGTGTGGGCGGTTGGTGTGTGTGTTTTAGAGTGTGTGTGTGTGTGTGTGTGTGTGTGTGTGTGTGTGTGTGTGTGGTTGGTGTGTGTGGGAGGTTGGTGTGTGTTCCCTGCTGTTGAAATAAAGTCAACTGTGCTAAACGCTTCGACCACATGGCTGGCAGCTTGCGTTTGCCAGCGTGCACGTGAAATTAAGATCACACACACACACACACACACACACACACACACACACACACACACACACACACACACACACACACACACACACACACACACACACACACACACACACACACACACACACACACACACACACACACACACCCCCCGACCGTCTGGGAGCACAGCTCTCTTTGTGTGTTGCGCTCAATGTCACTCCTTTGTCTCGGGACAGAGTGACTTCTGTCGGGACTTTTAAAATGACAGACAGAACACGGCCTCATCCCTGATGACACCAGGCTGAGGGGGGGAGAGAGGGGGGAGAGAGAGGGGGAGACACTCAGACACAGCAGGGATGTCATCCCATGTGAGAGCGAGGAGTAAATAGGAGGGAGAGAGCTGACATCTGAGCTGTAGGAGGAGGAGGAGGGAGAGAGGGGAGGGAGGAGAGGAGGGGAGGGGAGGAGGAGGAGGAGGAGGGGAGGGAGGAGGGAGAGGAGATGTAGAGGTAGTAGGATAGGAGAGGAGGGAGAGGAGATGGAGAGGCCAGGAGGAGAGGAGGAGGGGAGAGGAGAGGTAGAGGCTAGGAGGAGAGGAGACGGAGGAGGAAAGGCGATAGCAGAGGAAAGATATAGGAGATGAGGTGAAGGAGCTTGGAGAGGCGATGGGATCGGAGGAGAGGAGAGATAGAGGAGATGAGATGAGGCCATAGGGGAGGAGATAGGAGTCAAACGGCCGCAGAGAAGGATGAACAACAGAGTGTTTGTGTTGTGTTAGTTCTGCCAAGCTAAAGTGATGAGTAATGATGAGCACCGCGTTACTCCATTTAATATCCCGCTGTGGAACCGCCCCGCCTCCATACGCAGAAAACAGACGTCCAGGAACGACATCCCGACAACAATCATGTTTGTGAAGCGCAATGAATAAAGTGAGTCGCATTAAAGCAGAAAAACACACAACTCTGTCACAAACTCAGGGGGGGGTCGTAACAACGTTATCCAGAATGTGATATAGTATGTGATATGTGATAGTCAAATATATACACACACACATAAATATATACACACTAACCCTATATATATATGACTTGCATATAACTTTCTAG
>NW_028180414.1:30000-69579 GCF_964030765.1 Micromesistius poutassou | reverse complement strand
TATGCACACACATTATTTATATATGTATATACGTCCACTCACAAACATATATAAATACACGCACATACACACATTTATTTATATTTATATATATATATATATGATACTCCACACATACATATGTAAACATGCACACACACGCACTTTGCGTTGCATAAGACTGCTTAGGGATTCTTTAAGGTGACTGGAAAGGAGGAGATGAAAAAAGATCAGAGAGGAATCTAAAATGATTAAATTATGGTAAATAAAAGTCTTATAGCGTCTGTCTGTTGGAGGCTATAAAACCAAATAAGGAAATTAAGTGTAAAAAAATACATGAAAACTCAAAGAAAGACACAAAAACAACATATGCATATGTGTGTATGTGTATATATATATATATATATATATATATATATATATATATATATATATATATATATATATATATATAGAATTTTTTTTTTTAATATATATGTATAAATACATATACATGAACTTTTAAATTATAAATATTCATTACTAGGGAAGGCCTCAGGTGGTGGTGCGGATTTCACGCAGAGAACAAAAGGAAGAGAGAAGACGTCTCCTTTCAGAGAGGGGGAAGGTGGCGGCCATGTCGTAGAAGGTGGCGGCGGTTGGTTTTGTTTTGGAAGCGCCGCGGGTCTCCTTAAGGTGACTGAGATGAAAAAGAACATCACACAAGAGTCACTCAAAAAGTATTACATTATGGTAAATATGAATCTCATCGTGTCTGCCTGTTGGAGGCTACAACAGCAAATTAAGTGAAACTTGAAGAATAATTGAATAACAGTTCCAAAAAAAAACAAAGCAAAACTACTCGAGAAAATGAGTTAAGAAGCGACTGAATCCTTTATGACCCTAAGGACGTCCATTCAGATTTTATCATTTCTTTTCAGTTCCGCATTGTTCACCACAGTCGCAATTTAAAGTCCCTGTAAAATCTCACAGCCACGTAAACTTAGTAAACAGTCAATTTATAGACTTATTAAAAAAAAATATATATATATATATATATATATATATATATATATATATGCTCTACAGTGACATTTTCAGAATTTGACCGTCATCCTGCACAGTAATGAAGTAGACACAGAATACAATATAAAAGGTGAATAATGGTAAACATTGGTACATTTGGTGACATAAGAGACTCATTTGAATCTGTTTTGTTAATCGGCTATCCACGTGACAGCCCGCTCAAAGACTAGCTACTTGCTAATTAGTGTGTTTCCTCATCAGTCACTGACTGCTATGCTGTCATAGCATGGGGTTTATGAGATATTATACATGCAAAGCAGGTGTGTGTGTGTGTGTGTGTGTGTGTGTGTGTGTGTGTGTGTGTGTGTGTGTGTGTGTGTGTGTGTGTGTGTGTGTGTGTGTGTGTGTTATTTTGTAGATGCTAACCCCTGGAATGCCATGTATGGAAAACACACGCACACACAACTCGCCAAAAAACCTTCACACAAGACAAACAAATTAAAATTCAGACACACACGAATGAAAGAAATCCCACATACATGCAAAAACTGACAGGCATGCAAAAAAACACACACACACACACACACACACACACACACACACACACACACACACACACACACACACACACACACACACACACACACACACACACACACACACACACACACACACACACACACACACACACACACCGGTGACTCCAGAGGCCTGTCACAGAGTCATCTCCACATCTCGGCATACATTACAGTGAGTGATCAGAGAGGGATTTGGCCGTTTCAGTTTTATTTCTCTCTCATCCAGCCATCCATCCTTCCCGCTTACGCTACACCCCCCCCCATACAACCCCCCACCCCACCCCCCCTCAACCATCTGCTTGATGCACGGGAGCGATTCCCTCGTGTCTGCATAATCATCAACGCGCGCCTTTATTTCTTCACATAGACCACTGCTGCTGCTTGCTGCTGCTGAGGCTGCAGTTACCGTGACGATGGCGGGAGGGGGGGGGGAGCAACGAGGGGGGGGAGGAGGGGAAAGGAGGGGGGGGGGGGGGGGGGGGGCGAGAGATGGGGGAGAGAGGAAGAGGAGTGGGAGGAGGAATGATGGGGAGCAGGGGAGGAGGGCGAGTGAGGGGGAGGGAGGGAGAGGCAGAGGAATGAGGGGGAGGGGGATGGGGGATGGGGGAAGGGCTGGGGGGAGAGAGGAGGGGGGAAGGAGTGAAGAATAGCAGAAGCAGGGAAGTGAGTGGGGGGGGAGAGAGGTGGATTGGGGGGAGGAGCAGGAGGAGGAGAGGGAGGGAGGAAGAGGAGGATGAGAAGGTGGTTCCGTTTGTGTTTTGCCCCCCAGGCGATGCGGTCGCGCCGCCAGGGGTTCAGAAGCTCAAAGCTCTCAAAGTCTGTTTCATATTTTTCATCCCAGACCCGAATTTCCCATCTAGGATTAATAGAGCGCTATCTTATCCTCCCATCGGATCTCCTCCCCGCCCCCCCGTGCCCTGTGGTGAAGCTTCTGTGGAAGGCGGGCTTTGGCTGGCCAGGGTTAGATTACAAAGACGCCAAAGACCGCCACCGCCACCTCCACCTCCACCTCCACCTCCACCTTCGGGGGATGGGGGGAGAGGACGACGAAGGCAGCTGATGATGAAGAGGTATATGTAATTGGACGGGCGTGCGCGGGAGGCGATGGATAAGCGACCTCGAGGAAGGCGTCTAGCTTACCTCCGCTTTAATTGGATATGGTTTTTTACATTAACCCTTTGTGTTAAAAAGAAAAAGAGTGCCGTTTGGGTATTGTATATTTTTTTGACGAGAGATTTGTCGTAAACAAAGGCGATATCAAATCTGAAGAAAAGGTCGTTTACAGTCGTCATTGCTTTTAAATCACCAGGCATGATTCTGGTGGTCGGGAGAGATCTGTCATGTCATAGCCGACCATTTCCACGGAAACAGTTCATGCGTTTAAAACTTTGAAGGATGACATACTAGTATTATGTCAAAGGGGCTGTTCCACTAAAAGACCAAAAGTAAGACACAGAGAGAACAGAGCAAATTATAGATAATCAAAAATAAACACTATTTGGCATCCCGTTCTTTTATGGATTTGACCCATTTTTTCACCCGTAGAAAAAGTGACAGTTTGAAAAGGCTTTCACAGTCTCCAACAAAATGGCCACCCCCCCACCACCCCCACCACCCCCCCCCCCCTCCTCCCACTAGCCGCTAGCTATCGAAAAAAAAGGACGAGGGGAAAGGTCCACTAATCCTAAGGGGAATGAAAGCGTGCCATTTCTCAAGACGTGTGAGTTTTGCGCCAACCTAGCAGCAAAGGATGGATTTGTTCTCCACCGGCTGTTTCTTACACTTCCTTGGGTAACAGCGAGCCGGGCAAAGTGGCCTGGCTGCGGTACGGAGAAAGTGTGCGGTGTACTGTGATCAAACGTCCTCCCAGGGAAGTGATGTGGAAGGTGTCAGAAGGGTTCAGGGAGCTGGGAGGGTACTTTTTGGGTTTTTCATTATTTCGCGGGCACCCGTGGGACTATTTAAAGTAAAGCACAGTAAGGAACGCAGACATGGAAACACGTTGAATCACCGTACTATATCGTACGGCCGTCCCAATACTGCAGGACTGTTTTAAAGTCATAAATAGATAACGCAGTCAGAATAGAAACGCTCCGATTCTCGTCTCCCTGGTCAATTCAACGAAGCATCGAAAACACTCGACGCTCGCCTGCCAGCCAAATAAATATACACTCACTCAATCATTCATGTGTTTGCCTAATCAGTCATTTTACCCGGTAATGCATTTGCTCATCCCTATATTGAATCATTATTCATTCAATCATTTTATATATATATATATATATTATTTATTTATTATGATCCAACGATTGATTCCATTCCTCCATTCATTGGTCTGTTCGACCTGCTCTGGGCATTCATTTTAAACACTTTCATGCAATCGTTCATTCATTCGTTCGTTCGTTTGTTCGTGTCTTAACGAAGGGAGTAGTGTTTCGCCGAAGAGAAAACGGAGTCACGCTGCGTCCGGCACCAAGCGTGGCCCCGCCGTCAGCTCAGCTCAGACAAACATAGGCTCCAAAAACCCACCGTGCAATCCACCAGCGTTCGCCTTCCCTCGCCCTGTAACGAGCTACAAATCAGACCGGATCACGGATCAGAGGCCAGTAGCGTTTTAATGGCCGCCCTTCACAGGGGGTGGGGGGGGGGGGGGGGGGCACTGGTCCCAAAGGGCTCGGCCACCGAGAGAGATTCAATCAGCCGTCTCAATCTGGGTGAGGAGAGTAGCCTTGTGTGTTTCTGCCCTCCGTCTGTCCTACCGACTTTTTCAGCTTTTCTGTTTAACTCGTCACGGTTCGGCTCGGCTCAGGAGGAAGAGCGGGTGGGCTGGTGACCGGGAAGGTCTCTAGTTCGATCCCCGAGTGTCAAGGTGTCCCCCGAGGGAGACGCCCTCACCCCTGACTGCTCCTGACCCCGCTGGCTGTCGCCCTGCGTGGTCGACTCCGCCGTCGGTGTGTGAATGTGTGGATGAACCGTTGATTAGCCTAGGCGTGGGCGATACGGCTGAAAGACATATCACGATACAACTTGATCATATTGATCGATATCAATAACTATTGATCATTTCAATGACCTAAAAAGGACTAGGAATCACCATGCTGGATTTAACCACTTCTGTTTAACACTTAATACGACCTTCCACTGTTCTTCATTGATAAATACTCCAATGTCGATGCAACAATGAAAAACACTCAAATATTGTAAATAAGTATGGAACCGTGTTTGTGTAACAAACCCAGCTGCTAGATTCAGTGGTCCAGTCTCTTATTGATATATAATGAACATGTTTTATATTGATACTGATCAATAGTCTATCACGATAATCACGATAATCACAATAATTTATTGTTTTATTGCCAATTGGCCGCTCATCAGCAGGGCCTTAGGCTCCATCACCATCATGTGACCATATTTGGAGGTAGATAGTGACTTAACGGACGTTTACGTGTGTGTGTGTGGGGGCACCAGAGGCGTGATCAGCGGGCCGAGTTCAACTGACTCTAGTGGCTGCATGCCGTCGCTTGCCTCTCGTCGTTGTGTTAAACCGGCCAATAGCGCGCCAGGGGGAGAAGCCAGCTTGGTGATTGGCTCCCGCAAAAAAAACGTATCAGAAGCAGAAACAAATGTGTCTCTCCTCTCCAGACCCTGGTGCAGGGCCGGCTCAACGGGCGGGCAGAACGGGCGGGGCCGCCCGGTCTAGCAGACAGGTGGACTTCAGCAGCAATTTGGGATTGGAAAACAGAACCTCTAGGCCTCCAAACGCCCTTCACCCTGAAGACTAGCCTCTCCCTCCTCACCCACCCCCCACCAGTAGCAGCACCCTGATGCCCCCCCCCCCCTCCCCCCCAGGTTTCCCCTCAGTTATGTCCAGGGTGATGAATGTGGCACCCAGGTAAAACCTGGACACACACACACACACACACACACACACCATAGTCACGTACACACACAAACACACTATGTGTGTATGCACACACACACCATAGTCAAATACACACACACACACACTGATCAACACACACCCATAGTCACACACACACACACACACACACACACACCCCATTCCAATGCCGCAGCTTGCCACATTGTTCTGATAAATGGACTTCCAGGTGGGTTTTTTCATTACAATAAGGCCCCTGCAAAATTCAAAGCCAGCCTACACTGCTGCAACATCTCCTCCTCCCCCACCCCCAAACCCCCCAACCTTCCCACCGCCCCCAGCGACGACACAGGAAATAGGCAGTGGTCGTCACGTCGGCGCGATTGTCAGAGCGCTTTAACAGAATAACACAGATAACCTTAAAGTTCACGCTTTTATTGTGTTTTTTTTCCCCCCCTCTTCTTTTCACCTGCCCGCCCTTCCCGGTTGGCTTATTGATTCTCCGACAGGGACGTCGTATTGAGCAGAGGTGTCACTTAAAATGATGCATGAAAGCACTACGGGTGGCTGGCACCGCGCGCTTATCAGTTACCCTTTTGTTTCTCCGGCGGTTGGACGCATCGGCGCTTTAAATGGAAACGGCCTGAGTGATTTCCTCCTCAAAGACTTCCATTTTGTGTCGTCTCCTATAACGTTTCTCACCGTCGCCACCGGCGCACATCTTCGCCGTTTTCTTTTCATACGCCGCGAGGGCGCGAGGGTTGATGATGTGACAAGAAGAGACCGTGGTTTCGCCGACTTGTCTTGTTTTGATTAAAACTAAATAAAGAGAAATAAGATCTGGGAGGAGAGATACGAGAGATATGAGATATGACTACAAAGTGGAAATGCCGCTGCTATGACAGAGGCCATGTTAGGCAGGTCATTAAAGCCATCGTTTTGATAGCCAGACTTTAATTACAACCAGCTAAAATGTGATTAAGACAGCTGTGTTTTTCTTTTTTTAATTAACAAATTAGCTAATTGGCTCCATTTTTTTTAATTTTATTTTACTTTAAAAGTTATTGATTTTCCTATTCTTCACAACATGAAAAATCCATTGCTACGGGTATTGACTATGTTGTTATGTACATTTTAATTATCGTTGGATATTAAATGTAATCTGCGCATCGATTTTTAGAGTACAATTCGGAAAGTGAAATGTGGGCAGTCAGTCCAACTGTTACGGGACCAAGGCATCAAAGGGGTCATGTGGGGTGTGACCCACCAATCAGAGCATTAGAAAAAGACTTTACCTCATCACTTAGAAGAAGCCCTGACCTTCTTCCGACAAATCCGTTCCGAAACTGTAATTCTTCTAACGCGTGTCAAAGTTTGAACGCGATAACGAATAAAGTGGTTTGAAGATATCTGAGTGGAACAGATTCAGTGGGTGTTTGGGGGGGGGGGGGAGATACTACAAAAATAATCTCTTCTCCCCGGTTTGTACGTACGGATGCTACAGCGCCTGAATCGGAACAAGATCTGACAAACTGTTCCTTTATTCGCAGAAGCGTCTGATACAAAATGGCCGCATGGAATTCGTTCCCGTTTTTTTTTTTTTTTTTTTTTTTTTTTATCTCCCAACTTATTGCTTTGCCTCCACCAAAGGACTTACATCCCCAACATACAAATCCCTCGATGGAACCGCGGCAACATGAAAGCAAGCGACGGCGAGAAACAGCTTCGGGGGGGGGAAGGACTGTAGGACAGGGACTAGGGGACTGATATCCACGCTTTGAAGCTCTGCAGGCCCCGGAGCCACGGCTTTTTGTGTTCAGCGTTTTCCACAAAGCTTGATGGTGACCGGTCTGCAAAACCAAAGCACTCCCTGACAGACGCAGCAAAACACGGGAGTGAGAGCGCGCCGTCACTCGTTCGTTGTCAGAGCTTCTCTCTCCTCTCTATGATGTCTCGAACCACCGTCAAAACTCTTTTTTTTCTTTTTGTATCGCAAACAATTAACCACAAAAATGTCGCACATGGCCTAAATACTGCCTATATTAAATATTTATTATATCTTAATGTTTATATGTTAATACGATCAAAAAGTACCCCAACATGTCGAAAATATGCTGGATGACAAAAAAAAACTAAAAAACTTTATTTGTACTTTTTACAAGTAGGTCATATCCTTCAAATATAAATAAATCCATTCTTTACTGCGGTGACTTCTGTTTTGTTCCATATCCGTGTCCATTAAGTATTTAAATTCGGGCACAGTGTGGCTATGGAAAGGGCAAAGAAATAAATAAACCCGTGTTTCCCATACATAGACCAATGTGTGGCGCAGGGCCACAGATTCAACAACCAGCGCCACAAATTGATTCCGCTTTCGTTATTTAAACGCGATTTCTAAGTATAAATATCCCACGCTCTCACGCACACACCACAAATGTCCCCCCCCCCCCGGTCAACAACTCCAGTTGGTGCACCACACATCGCTACCTGGTCTGTGGGAAACACTGAACCACCTGAAAAACGAATTCACACAAAGTGCTATTTTTGTATTATGTGTTACCGGTTTCCTTGGTTATTTACTTCTCAGAATGGTAGTTATTACAGTACAGCTATCAAGGACTTTTTTCCTCCTACTCGTGTATTCAGACATTCAATAATAGCATAAAGTACGCACTTATTGGATTCCTCTTCCTATAAAGAAGGGAATTAAAGAAGTAATGTATATTGGTGGAAGGTAAATGTTGAAGGATACTATTTTCATCATTATCCATTATAAGAAAGCAAATAAAAAAGGACAGACTGAACACATAGTCCTCGCATAACAGATTTGTGCCACCAAAGAAAAACCCGTCTTCGAATAATTACTACAATTACAGTTATTATAATGTAGCGCCCGCTATGTCAACACAAAGCATGGAGCACGTTAGACATAACCAACTGACATTGTCGTCTTGGAGGGCGATTCGTTCAGCCGGTAATAAAACAGTTGCTTGAAGCGAAACGATGTCGTCCAACTCCCACAGATGATTTAACATCAGCAGCCACATGCCGCCAACATTTGGTTTTGTATTGTTATTTCCCACAATGCTCCTGGGTGTACTCGCTGTAAACGACACCTGAGAACATTTGCTTTTGTTTTGTTATTTCCCATGATGCTCTTGGGTGTACTCGTGGTGAACAACACTTAAAAGAGTAACACTACACCATAGTACACGGCCACTGCACAATGAAAAAAAGAATGCACATTTAGGTTGAACCCATTGATTTCCGCTCAGCCAATAACGGAGAGTAAACCTTTTACGCGCTCCATGCTGTAACTTGCGTTCTTGTGTAACGAGGTGGAAAGCTTGAAAACTGAGGCCTAGACTGTGCGGATAGCGTCTGGAGAGAAGGAGGGACTCATAGGGCGATGGCTATTCACTCCTCTTCTTCTTCTTCTTCCTGCGTTTGTAATCGTCTTTCACCAGCGAATGCTAACTAACGTACTCAGCTCACGGTAGTTAGAGGGGACGGAGCTAACCAGATGCTATCCAATAACACAGCCAGCCCCTAGACTGAAGCAATTAGGAGCTTCATCCATTTACATTCAGGGACGTTTAGCGGACGCTTTTATCCAAAGCGACTTACAATAAGTACATTTGTCAGAAGGAAGAGAAACAATATATATCGCTGTCGCTACAGAAAGGATGTTCATAGAACCAATAACAACCGCTAGGTTAACCCACTCCCCCGTACACACACAAGAGAGCTAGGATAAGATGCTACACGATGCTAAGAGATATTTTTAAGTGCCAGGACGCACAACATACACTAAGTGCGTACATTAAGTGCCAGGACGTACAACATACAATAAGTGCGTAAGAGGGTGGGGGGTTGCTATGCAGAGTCTAGGTGAACTCAACACACTCACGTACTATGAGTGTGTTATCACTCTTTAATGAAGTGCTATGAACGTGAGTGGTTCAGGAACACACTAATGAATAAATAGAGAGAAACAGAAAAACAAAGCGGAAAGCCAGCGGGGATGAAATACAGGCCGTTTTTAGACGAAAAAAACTCTTAGGCAACTAGTACTACTTTTGGAGTATACAAATGACTGCAGTGTTGAAAATGCCAAGGTACCAAACAGGCCCCACTCGCTCATTGTCCCTGCATATAAATAACACTCAGGTAAGCTCATTAACACCAAAAGCACACCCTGTCGCAGAGAGAGAACCGGGGAGAGAAAGAGTGAGGGCGACACAAACTCCGACTCGCCTTTAAACAAAGTTCCCTTTCAAGAGAACAAAGGCGGCTACACAAAGGAGCACTACTGCTGTTTAGCACCGTTTAGTATGGAGACAATGACCCTGAAGTGGCCCGGAGAGACGCAGCCCGCGGGCGTACATACACCCGATTACATACGCCCAGGGACCCTTTCCAGGAGGCGGCAGAAAGGGAGAAAAAAACCATAAACAATAAACCTAAAAGGAGGAAAAATAAAGGAGGAATTTGTTTGAGTTTAGTTTTCGAGTGCAATTCTGCATAGTCAATGGAGAGAGGGGGGTGGGGAGAGGGGGTGAGAGTTCACTCAAACGCCAGTCAAGCTTGTGTCTGATAAAAAAAACCTGTCGTTTAAATGCCGGAATCCATCACTCGTGCGGCGGACATGTGGTCAGGGTGACACGCCAGCCGTTGGGTTCGCCGTCAAGAGGAAGTGATCTTGTCGTAGGCCTAGTGCCAGCAGCTAGATGTAGACGTACCTGCCACGGACAGGTTGATTCCTAATGTCCTGGATCTGAAAATGGATCTGAAATCACTGCTATTCACTTGATGCTAGTCACTGTGTGATGGAAGGGTCTGATAAATCATTGAGAGTCAAGGCTTGCCGAAATGCTACAGTCCTGGGGTTCTTAACGTTCAAAGTTCAGTTTTGAAGATGGATTTTACTTGGTCGCCAGTCATTCCTATTATTCTTTTTAATGATGCCGAGCCGTCTGGGAGAGGAGTCGTTCACAGCCAGCCTCCCTCCGTGTTAAGCAAACCAAACTCGGTCCAAAAAACCTTGAAATAAAATGAAATGATCGGTTTCCAAGTTTGGTGAAATCAAACAAAGATGTTCAGAATTCTTGGGATGCCAAGTTAGCCTCGGTTTACTGGGATAAATATAGTCTTGTATTTGGAGGGATACAACATTTGAACAAAATGCTGGTTTTAGTTTGTCTTTACAATCTTCTTAATGTGACCGAATTATAAAAATAGCTATTTTCCTTTCACAATAAACGTCTAGAAAATGAATTTCATAGACGTCTGTAGAGGAACACAACCTCCACACACACACACACACACACAGACACACACAAATATATGTGCAGACGGGCACACACACACACACACCATTCCCCCTGACATTGGCATCTTTGTTAGAACAAAGCACAACAAATGGGGACTCCTCGAGGAACAGGGCCATCTGTGTGTCAAAGACCATCTGCAGACATTTCTCATTTCTTCTTTTCTCTGACCCAGCGAGGTTCACAACAAGACAGCAGCCACAAGTCAGAGCGAGCGAGAGCGAGCGAGAGCGAGCGAGGGCGAGAGCTTTGAGTGGAATGAGCTGCGACTTCAGAATCAGATAGTACTGTCTTTCCATCTCCTCCAATGACTGACCTTGGCCATCTTTCACATAGGCGCACACACACACACACACACAAAGGCGCGATCACACGCACACACAGGCTCACACACACAGGCTCACACACACACAACAGGCTCACACACACACACGTGAACACACACACAGGCCCGCACACACACGCAGGCGAGCACACACACACACACACACACACACACACACACACACACACACACACACACACACACACACACACACACACACACACACACACACACACACACACACACACACACACACACACACACACCTCAACTTTCTCCGTGGATCACGTCTGTGTGTGTCTTCGTGCCGGTCGCCCTTCAAGCTCAGTTTGTTACACCGACCGTGTTCCCATGCCAACGCGGATAACATCAAATGAAAAGGCCAACGCCAACACCACGACGTGTTCCCCCCCCCCCAGATTAATCAGCCCATCGATATTTGCAGAACTGATTACGTCGGGCGCAAAAGACAACCAGCGGCGCCACTGTGAGGGACGTACGCTTCGGGACAGACGTCATTCCTCCCCGACGCCGCCTCACTGCCGCGCAGCGCTATGTCTTCCTTTTATTTATTTATTTTTACATCCCTGTCCTCCATTAATGCGACCGTAAATAAGCGCCGGGGGGGGGGGGGGGGGCTAAAGGACATCACGTCCGGACAAGAGGGCTAGCAATCACCCCGGAGCTGACGGTAAACACTTTAAAGGGGTCAGGGCGCCTGCGATGCGGACGTTGGGAGCGGTGTATGAAGTGGTGATGGGAATTTCGGCTCTTTTTAAGTGAGCGGGAGCATTTGGTTCAGCTCACCAACAACTCTTCATATTACCACTTATACTAGGGCCGTGCAATTAATCTAATTTTGATCACCATTTCGATTCTTGGGTCAAACGATCTCCAAATTAATAAAATCGAGTTGGAACGATTCTTTTAAAAATAAAAATAATTTTGAATTTTTTCTTTATATATATATATTTTTTTTAATGATTCTGAAGTTCAAGACAAGTTCATTTCAGTGAGTATTTCGAGTATGATGGGCCAGGCCAGTCCTTCCAGCCTTAATCCATTACTGGATCAATTTACAGAATGCAATTTGTTGAGTGTCGTTTACAAAAAACGTTAGATTAAAAATGTGTCAGTGCACTAAACACGAGAAAGTTAATTTAAGTTGTTCTGTCTTATTTGATTTTCTAGTATATTTATTTTATTCATTGAAAGTTTTATAGAAATTACAGAACAGCTGGATACATATTTATTTGTACATTATTTCCAATTTGAACATTTTCTATTTTTTTATTTGAACATTTTGCGTAGTTTAAGAATTTGGGAAACTTTGTTACAGCGAGGTTTTTTTGCCGAAATGCCGAATAAATGCATTTTATTTTAAAACTAAAAAAAAATCATTCACTTATACCTTTTAGAATTCAGCCAAATAATTAATTCTCTAACATCGATAAATTGCTGTAGCCGATTGTTTTCATTGCATTTACAAAAAAAAAAGAAAAAGAAAACGTCACGCGGTCGGGGGCCGACTCTTTGAACCGGCTCGTTCGCGACCGACCCATCACTAGCATCTGAAGGCGGCTCTCTGGGTCGTCTAAGGTTCCCAACATACCCGCCCGGACCACGTCGGCCCGTCGCAGAGGGCCCGTCTAAACACTCGTTCATAGGGGAGGAATATGGCAGCGTCCGCAAAAGACTCAAAACTCAAGAGAAGACTCAAGAGAAGACTCAAGAGAAGACTCAAAACTCAAGAGAAGACTCAAGAGAAGACTCAAGACTCAAGAGAAGACTCAAGAGAAGACTCAAGAGAAGACTCAAAACTCAAGAGAAGACTCAAGAGAAGACTCAAGACTCAAGAGAAGACTCAAGACTCAAGAGAAGACTCAAGACTCAAGAGAAGACTCAAGAGAAGACTCAAGACTCAAGAGAAGACTCAAGAGAAGACTCAAGAGAAGACTCAAGAGAACTCAAGAGTTCAGCTAGCCTCTGCATAGCCTCCCCCCCTTACCCCCCAATAATATGGGGCATATTACTGTTGACGTATTATTGAACCAACTGCGGTCATCTCTAGGCCTGACTCAGCGAAGAGGACCCCCCCCCCCCCCCCCCCCCCCCCGCCCTGCATGGTCCCGTGGGCTGCGCCACTGAAACAACCAGGCAACACTCATGATTGGGCGTGGGACACAAGCTCAGGCTCGATCTGCCTGTAGCTGGCCACCGTTATGAGGGTGTCTAGTGTTGAAAGGCCGAAACACCCCCTGATTCAAAGCTACACGACTGATGATGTGTCCCGACATGTACATCCTCACATCCCACGTCTGAGATACAGCTCCCATGCCACGCCCGACATCAACGCAAACCTCCATGTGGTCACCATCCATGGGCTCAACAGACAGTTACCATCACGTACCGTGTTGTCATGATTATTTTGGATGTTGTACATCCTGGAACTTAATGTACGCACTTATTGTATGTTGCACGTCCTGGCACTTAATGTACGCACTTATTGTATGTTGCACGACCTGGCACTTAATGTACACACTTATTGTATTTTGTACGTCCTGGCACTTAAAAATAGTACTTTGCATCGTGTAGCATTTATCCTAGCCAATTTTGTTGTATACGGTAATGGGTTCTCCTAGTGATGGTTAGTGCTTGGCATTAGTTCTTGCATGCTGTTTGGCGGAGGGGGGGGGGGGGGGGGGGTGCTGTCTGGGGGAAGGGGGGGGCCACGGTCTGGGGGTATTGCCCACCCTGCTTTAATAGAGGATATTGTATCGTCCTGTGTGTGCAGTTTGCTCTTGCCATCTGTCTTTGTGAGCATTGCATTGTTGAGCTTTAAGAAACAGTACTTTCATATAAGAAACCTAATATTAATCGTTTTCATGAGAAGAGAAGATTGCATGCAATATTCGGGTAGAATGTTTATTGAGGAACAGCATTGTATTTGTTCCCAATGGCCATCTCAAATCGTAAGTACTCCTTCTTTGATATTTTCCTATTGTTACCTCCACTTAAATTTATCGACAGTCTTTCAGTCATTTTATGAAAAAGTAGCTTCATGTAAGCAATTTCCCTTTTTTTTTAACCTCGTTGCACAATGGCTCCACTGAAGGTAAGGTGCATTTCAAACCCCTGGATAAATGAACCTTTGCTTCAATGTGAACCGTCTATCTGCACCTCTGTCTGCCTTTCTGCATGGATTCAAGGTCTGTGACACAAAGCATGAATGTACGTAGCCACGGTTTGAAAAATAGTGAGGTGTGGGGGGGAGGGGGGGGGGGGGGGGTGTGTGGCTTCAGTGGTGCACGCACCAACGCCCCCCCCCCCACAAGTCTCCACTTGAATTCAGCATTTATTGTATTTAGGTTCGAATTTTCTTCATCTCTACAGAAATGACAGAGTGACCTCTCATAGCTGGCTAAGGGCATGGTTGAAAGCGGTCAAAGCCGGTTTTCACTACACCTGTCGTTTATCCCTTTGTCCCTACGTCCCCAACGGACCGAGCCGTTCTCCACACCGCCGTCCGTCCACAGTCAGCTTTGTTTGTCCATAATTCTCCCTCCACCGTTCATGAACGACGCCGGCCCCCCAAAAGAGGCTCTGAGATATGGCAGCTCAATGGCCGCCCGACCACACACACACACACACACACACACCAATGCCGTGTTCCAATATCCATACTATCCGTACTCACTATACTTAGTTTGAGTACATAGGTTCGTTCCAATTAATTATCCCATTAATTAGCGGCGGAAGAGGCGGAGCCAGGCTGAGCCATCGTCTGCGCATTTTCCCCAGAGCCTGCATTAACGGAGTCACTTTGTAGCTTTTACAGCTTTTTAGAGCTACTACGCCTAAAGAGTTCACCGTTCAAAGCGGGATGTTTATTGCGGGGGGGAGGGGGAGGGGGGGGGGGGGAGGGGCCACGGCGGCAGTCGCCTTCGTGATTTCCGGTCAGTGCACCGCGGAGTATTGGATTTTGGAATGACGCTGACGTGTGAAAATCAGCGCACTTAGTGAGCGCGGTTAGTGTACTGCGTTAAGTGTACTCATGGAAGTATGGATATTGGAACACAGCACATGATCCCCCCCCCGCGGCCCCCACCACCCCCCACCACCCCCCCCCGGATCGATGGGAACGCCGAGTGTGTGTCCGGGGGCGTGGATGACGAAGCGCGAAGCGGCCAGCTGGGAGAGAGGGACTGCTGCCCTGTTCTTTGTGCGAGGTGACATTTCCAATCAAACGGTGGCATCTGCCCAACGGCTCTCCCGACCGGGGGGAACTCTCTCGTCTGCGGTCGCCGTGGTGATGTGTCCTTTGATGATGACGACGTGTGATTTGCATAATGAGTACAGTTGACAGGCTTGTTGCAACTTTGTTTTTTTTCGTGTGTGTGTCGGAATCTGTGCAATGGTGTTTTCCTTGTTATGTTCAGAGAGAGAGAGAGAGACACAGACAGACAGACAGACAGACAGACAGACAGACAGACAGACAGACAGACAGACACTCATTTGAGGGCTCTGGTCTAGTGAGTGCCAAGCTGTCAGCTCTAAATGAGCATATTTATGGCCACCAGTTGGACTGGCGCTCCGCAGGTTGAACAACTGATATCCTTCTTTATCTATTCATTTCCACACTCTCGTTAGATATGATAATACGCCACTCTTCATAATCAATCATGCCGTTGAAGTAAACAGTTAAACGAGCCATCAATTTCCATTTACCGCCGTGAATACACACCACTTAGCCATGTTATAAATACTGCTGGGGTTGTTTTATGAGAAGAGAGCAAATTGCAAATCTGAAATCGCTTGTGATATCCAGGTAGGTTGTTCACTGTGAACCAGTGAATTGGATATTCCCTGTGGATATTCATTGAGAACCATTGTCTGATATATTCCCATTGGGCGTGCACCATCATCATCATCTCAAACCGTCACTATAATTACTCCTCACTTTGGTAACCAATCACAGAGCCTCGTTAACCTAGTGGACATCCAGGCACCATCTCGGATCTTAATTCTAGCCGGACGGTGGAACTGAATTCAGAAACCCGCTTCCATTTACATTCAGGGCATTTAGCAGACGCTTTTATCCAAAGCGATTTGACCGAAGAGAGAGAAACAACAACATATCGCTGTCGGTACAGTAAGGATGTTCCTAGAAACAAGTAATTGTGAGGTTAGGTCATTTAGAACCAAGATGGTAACAAGATGGCTACCAGCTGTATGAGACTGACACTCCTGTCTCTAAATACTAATAATAATACGATATATAACTAATAATAATACGAGTTGGGAAGCCATTTTTAAATAACCCCTTGAGACTCCTGAACTCGGTGCGAGGTAGCATGGCTGTAACGTGAACAGGTAATGACCATTAACTCAGACCCCACCACATCCACCCTCTTTACCGCGCATTTTCGAAATACCAAAAGGTCGGGGTAATTTCACACCGTCCCCGTCGCAAAATGAGGTGTTGAGCAAGGGAAGAAAGTTGGGGGATGACATTTTCTTCCGGTTCAGTGTAAATAAACAAGTTAGCGTAGGCCTATGAATATGTTACAGGGCATATATGTGTTATTGTATGAACAATATGCATTTGATAACACAGCTAGCAGGGATTTCATTTCAGCAAACAGGAAATGAAACAAGTGTGTAAAAAGGGATGGAAAGGTTGGAATGTATTTTTGACGTTTATTATTATAGTAAATAATGTAGTTTTCTCACGAATGCAATTTGCATTGTGTGAAATTGTCGATTGTGGGTATGGAAAAGAAATACAATCAAATTGGTATGCCAGCACTTGAGATAACAAACAATATGCTAATTTTCTTTAAATATAATATTTACATTTCACGTGAATTAATTGAACCCATTAAAACCAGTAAAGGTAATCAACACCTCTTCCACCGCCACCGATCCACTTCCACGTCAGAAACTCCAAACAGCGTCTCGATATGACGTCGTCTGATATCACAAACATGTCAACACATGCATTACACAACATCCACACTCATCCATTCACCCCCTGTGTGTGCGCAACACCCCCCACACAGCATCATAAAAGTCCTACGAATATGTCCATATATATGTTAAACCGAGAAGCTGAGCGTCTCAACAGCGTCGCGTCGGCCCATGGATCACATCGTCTGGGCTTCGGCTGTAAGGAATAGCTTTAATAATATCCACTACACACACCCCCCCCCCCCCTCCACACCCCCTTGGCTTGGCTCAGAGAATGCAGAGCAGCAATTTAATGGCCAACACAACCAGCTTACGTCTACTCCGCCCGCCATCCCTCCACACCCACCACCCCCCCCCCCTCCGCCTCCCCTCAAATATATTACCTCTGCATCTCCCCCCTCCTCTTAGCGCCACACTGCGCTTACAGGAGGTGGGGTTAGGGGGGGGTCTATTTATAGCACAAACATATTGATTACCCTCCACACTACCCTCCATCACCGTGTCCGCAGCCAAAGAGGCAGGGGGGCGGTGTGTGTGTGTGTGTGTGTGTGTGTGTGTGTGTGTGTGTGTGTGTGTGTGTGTGTGTGTGTGTGTGTGTGTGTGGTGTGGTGGGGGGGTGTGCTGGAGCGGGCAATATGCAATGAGGGGGTGTGTGTGTGTGTGTGTGTGTGTGTGTGTGTGTGTGTGTGTGTGTGTGTGTGTGTGTGTGTGTGTGCGCGCGTGCGTGCGTGCGTGTGTGTGTGTGCCAACTAACACACAAAATGTAACATCTCGCCCGTTGTAACTGCCAGCGTTAATGCAGCAGAGAAAGATATGCTTTAGATAGGCTACTAGTACTTCACATGTGCCCAGTCACGGTACTACGGATCGCCTTCTAACAAGCCCTGGCCCGCGGCCGCATCTCCAAGCAACTGAGGCAGACCCCATGACGCCCCCCCCGGGGATTTTAACAACTACGTGCGCCAACTTCAATGCCGTGAATGGACAATGTTCGAGACTCATGAAAGACAATTCAGGAAATCATTGGATACTAAACTACTCCAAAAAAAAGAGCTTACTTTGCCTGCTCCGGCGATCCAGCGAAGTGGAGTAAAGTGGCATTCATCCAAACCGGAGTATTCTTCCAAAACGAAATAGTGCGCACAGCAACTGACTACGGGAAAGAGTTTGGATTACCACTCCTGAAATACGCGATACACGGATTCTAAAAAAGTTTCCCCTGGGCGATAAACATCCATCCGAGTTTACACCGGCTTCCATTCCCTGGATTTAGAAACAGCTGATTTTGATGAGAGACGTCATCCAACCGTCGCTCAGCAGAGGGCCAGCAGGCGAACACCATAAACGTCCAAGGACAGTAAGCAGAGACGAACTGTCATACCTATGGCAGCACCGCAGGCCCAAAGCTGTTGACATAATTCTAAATAATAGCATGCCCACTGACGTTTATAAGTATTATATGGCCAAATGTCAATCACCCCCGACCTGACCCCGCCCCCTTGGTCCACAAGCATAGAGACAGTTAGCCCAGATTATTATTGTCCATCCACTGCTGAATTCACTTTTGAAGGAGTAGATAGTGATTTCCCACCTGCCAAATAACAGTGCCAGTGGATACGATGGGGTGACATACGAGACCATCAAAGCCAGAAAACCCACCCAAATACTCACATATTTGATATAACACCATCACAGATATAACACCTGTCTGACTAATGGAAAGGTGCCAGGATCGTGGAAGGGGCCCTCATCCATAGAATACCTCAGAAAGACAACGTTCCAAGCGACCCATCCACATGGAGAGACATCTCTCTCCTTCCCACTGTCTACACAATCTTTATGAAATGTCTGCTTGGCCGCATCCTCCCATGGCTTGTAGACACAGGCATTCTGTCACCCAAAGAAAAAGCCTACATAGACAGACAGGGTTATGAACGAGCATGTGTTCTGCCTTAAAACTGTATTCCTGGACTTCAGAGATGCCTTTGGAACACTATCCCACAAAATGATGCTGAGTGCACTGGAGGAGATCCCATCTACCTCAGCCCTGTGTGGGCGTCATAACGGATGGATGCAAGGGATCTTTTCCGCAGGTGATCTGTGGACACCGACTCACAGAGCCCATCCCTCTCCAGGTTGGGATTAAAACAGGCTGCCCCTGGAGCGCTGTGAACGTCGTCCTTTCCGTTAACCAGTGGCTCAAGTGGCTCTGTCAGTGTGCACCGCCTCACATCAGATCCCCAAACCCTGTCCAAGATGTCCTCCAGAGACAACAGCGTCATTAGGGCTGATAAATGTTTGAATATTCCCTCTAAAAAAAACACATATTCAAACTATTTGAATATCTATATTTGCTCATTATGTCAATGAGGCGCATTACGTCAATAACAGGACAAACTAATACAACGAGACATGACTACTGGTATAGGTCGTTTATTTAAGTTGAAACATATTTGACAACATATTACCTACACAAAAATAAGTAAATGAACTAATGGCCAAGACCGCAGACCTCGCTCTCTATCTCTCTCTCGCTCCCCCTCACTCTCTCTGCGCATGCTGGTTTAAATAAACAACAATAAACAAACGCTGAGTGCTGATCAAGAGCTTTGTGCGAGCAATTTCAGGTCCCGACTCCTGTCGCTTGACTCCTGTCTGTTGTCTGTTCTGGTCGCCCACTCGCAAAGCAGACAGCCGCACCGCGGCTGCCGCGGGTGTGTGTGTGTTTTTCCATATTCGAATATTAATTTTCACCTTTGAATGTCTGTTATTAAAAACTATTAGAATATTGGTTGACAGCCCTAAGCGTCACACACAACATGCTGGCCAGAACAGATGAATTTCTTCACTGGTCAAAGCTCGAGGCGAAGCACACCAACACTTTATGAGCGACGCAGCGGTGGAAACCGCCGGTATGAAGTCAAATCTGACAAGGCCCCCTCCTTCACAATCACGGGACAGCCTATCAGGGTCTACTCACGAGTCATACGCTTATCTTGGCCATAACATCAACACTGCAGGTGAGTGGGGGGAGCAGCAACACAGGAGCTGTGTTGTGCCTATGAGAACAGAATCGATATAATCGATTCCTCCCCCCCCCTCCCTGTAGTCATGAAACTGGACGCTATCAGAGAGGTGGCCCTGGCAAAGGTGCAGCACCTCTGCGCTAACGTCCACATCCTGCAAAATGTCTTACGGGACGTGAACAATAAAACAGTCCAAGCTGCCAGAAAATGGCTAGGGCTGAACTCTCACCCTACCCGGGATCTCATGTTCCTCTCACATAAAGAGGGGGGGGGGGGCTGTGTGTCTCAAACGTGGAATGGGTATACACTGCTACCAGGCTGACACACCTCATCAGCATGATGCTCAACAATGATGATGCCACTGTCAGAGAGCTTAGGAGGAAGGGGAGGTCTCTCTGGCCACAGCAGCCAGGACCGCTTCCTAGGCTTCTGGAGGGAAAGCAGCAGGAAACTGGACACACAAGCTGCAGGCTTTGGAGGTCGGTCAGACTGCCCGGACCTAAATGACCCGTGCAACAGAATGACAGTCAGCACCACAGGCATCTGATTGCAGTTGTCACAGAACCCATCTGTAACAGCAGAGGCTACATGTATTTCACAACGAGGCACCTCACACACTACTGAACACAACAGCAAGGACACTCCTCCTTAACATAAAACAAACAGAGACCAAGAACGCTGGACTGGACTCCAGGGAATGCAGGGAAAGCTAGCATGCCTAGACTTTGCTGACCACTCTGCGTCACACTCCATGTAAACAAACGCTGCTGTTGGGAGGACATCCTCTGTTTCACTGTCAAAGCCAGACTGCAGGTGCTACCCACCAAATACAATCTGTCATTATGGTACCCTGCACACCACCATCCACACTGTATAATGCACTCAGACTCTGGCCATCAACTCCAATCAGTTGCCCATAATGTAAATGGCTGCACTGTGTATGAGGGACTTTATATTGCACGCCATAACCAAATTCGTCAATCTTATTGGTAGCACTGTTAAGGAAGTATTTCCAGAAAATGTACAAACATTCTATCTAGGGACACTTCGGCACAACCCCTCAGCTCTCAGGGCCCCCGCAAAGAACAGCTTCAAAGCAAACTGCCTGAGATCTTGTCTCTTTTTTCGGCTTAATCTTTTTCATGCTCATAGATGTGATGAGTGATATTCCAGTTATTTTATCTGAAGACGTGGTGTTTTCATCAGTGAAAGGAACAAAATTGATAAAGCTGTAAACCGAAACGGAAAAATGTAGTTTTAAATATATTTCGAGAATGGTGTTATTGTTCTTTGCCGCTCGATTAGTTCAGCCGAAGCGTTTATTTACCCTGACATAACACACCCTGCTCCGATGTTCATTTGGTCGCTGAGTTGACTGCTTTAAAATACCGACCTTCACTCTAACGACCAACTGCCAAAATTGTAAACGTTGTGGCAACCCGCCTACTTGAGTGAAGCGCCTCCTTCCCAAACAGCTCGCGGTTTGGAGCTGTGCTTAACGCCAACAGGGTACTCTTAATCAAACATAAAGGTTGTTACTATTAAACAGAACAAAAAAACATCTTTGGCACGCCGGCTGGTCTCTCCCACACACACACACGAACCAGGAGAGCCCTGAGTGAGCCTTCCAGCCTGCTCTATACGCCCAGCTGGCCACCTGGCTCTCTGGTGCTCTGCATTGTCTTGATTGGCGAGGGCCGGTTGCCACAACGTACACATTTAGAAAATACCGTTACTGTGCCCACAGCAATCTATCGTTGTTTCTCTTTCTTCTGACAAATGTACTTTGATTGTAAGTCTCTGCGTCTGCTAAACGACCCTAAATGTAAATGTACACCTGCTCACTCGCACATGTACCAAAAACATGTCTTTAAAATGTCCGCAAGTGACATTTACATTTAGGGGATTTTGCTGATGCTTTTATACAAAGCGACTTAAAACCATTCATTCACACATTCACACACACCGACGGCGGTGTTTACTACGAGGCGACAGCCAGCGGGTCAGGAGCAGTGAGGGTGAGGCGTCTCGCTCAGGGACATGATGGGCAAAAATAACGGACACATTACATTACGAATATAGTCAACTCTGGGTCCAAACCTAACAAACACAACACACCGCACATTCAAGAGGGTCAAGATGACCCTCGAGCCCCCCTATCAGTCTGCGGAGAACACTCTGCCACAGCTGGATGGCGAGGACACACATATCACACAGAAAGACAACACAACCCGGAGGCTCAGGGACAAGAGAACCCTCTATAACCCACACAAAGTCTAACACACACACCTGGCGAGGAAAGATACTATAAGTTTCACATGCACCAGATCACGGGGTGCTCTTCTGAAGCAGAACCTCCACGGAGGCGAAGCTCCGGACGACCTCAGCGCTGTTAGGGGACGTAGAATATTCGATCTCTCACACTTTATGAATCAGTATTACCTTTGCCACTTTACTCAATAAATCCGAGGCCCTCGTGCTGACAGACTTTATCACCTCTCTGTCTCATTTTATCTGGTCAAGTAACTAGACAGACTGTTTTTCCCAACAGACACCTCCACACTCTAGGCTAGGAGGAGCCGGGGATCCAACTAGCGACCTTCCGGTTACCAGCCGACCCGCTGTGCCTCCTGAGATACTGTCAATCCAAGTTGTCTGGATAAACTAAATGTATCATACAGCATCATACTAAATCACTTCTCGAGCTGTCTGTTATTATGGTAGAAAATAATAAAGGTTTAAAAGGATATCTTTGTCATATGTTTGGAATAATAGTAGAAAATAACCAGGTCAACAGATTGGGGAGGGCCCTGTCCCTTTGTCATTCATAACACCTCAGAGGGTCCTGGGCCGACCGGAGACCACCAGACAGGCATTCCTCTAGTCAATGATCTCAGCCTATTTCTCAGCTCACTAGAATATAAGTATAAGTATAAGTATAAAGCACACAATAATATAAGATAAATATTGTTACAGTGAAGCCAAATGTTAAACATTTGATATTACCTGGCTCTCCTTGGTCAACAAATGTCTCTCATTCACGCGTTACAAAAGAAGGAAGCCTCATTAACGTATAAGTGGCCCCTCCAAAGACGGCTCTCTCACGTCCTGGTGAGAGGAGATGGCCTCCTGTGGTTCCTCCTCCATATGTTCTTGTGATGTGTATTCTGGCAGAGTGAACTGGCTGACTTCACTCAATGAATCCATACTTACTGAAGTCAGACAGTGCCAGCTTTATGATCATGACTGTATATGCTACAGACAAAGTGGCACTATTAACTATTATCATACTATTAACAATGTTTTACTGTTTAAATGAATATTGGTTTTACAGGGCTCATCTCTTAAACACATGTGGTAAGTCATGGTGATTTTAAGATCAGGTATATAAACAAGGCGATGAATGGACTTTAATGAAAGACCTCACTTCATATAACTAATGTGTAATCTATAACTTCATGTAACTACAATGTTTTTATGTAATTCTTGCAAAATGACTGTATTACTGTATCTATATTGTATTACTGTATCTATAGTGTATTACTGTATCTATACTGTACTACTGTATCTATACTGTATTACTGAGTGTATTGTGGACAGCCGGCAGGAAGATAAATGCTAACAGGGAACGGGACGGCCGTGGTTTAGAGCATTGTGATTGGCCAAGGGCAGGTTGGCAGAGCAACACAATGGGAATATAATTCGGGTCCTGACGACCGTTTGGGAGTTCTTTGCAAACCAACTCAGGTGATGTTTGTTACTCTGCGCAGTGACAATAAAGCCTTGATCATTCAACCCTAGTCCTCCTCCGCCTCTCGCATTGTGTTATTATTACGTGGGTTTCATCCGCTACATTATTCAAGGCAAGCACCGCTTCAGGTCCTCCGGTCCGTGGAGGTAACGGACGGCCCCTGAGCGGTGGAATCAGACAACAGAAACACTGCGGAGGAACGTGACGCTGCCAAGCTGAGGGAGAAGCAGGAGAAAAATGATACCCCCGAAAAAATACCCAACTACCTGGGGTACAGGAGACGAAGAGGAGCACACTCCTCGTGGTGGTGATGATGGTGGTGGTGGTGGTGGTGGCTATGGTGGTGGTGATGGTGGTGGTGGTGATGATGGTGGTGGTGGTGGTGGTGGTGGTGGTGGTGGTGATGGTGGTGGTGGTGGTGGTGGTGATGGTGGTGGTGGTGGTGGTGGTGATGGTGGTGGCTGTGGTGGTGGTGGTGATGGTGGTGGTGGTGGCTGTGATGGTGGTGGTGGTGGTGGTGATGGTGGTGGTGGTGGCTATGGTGGTGGTGGTGGTGATGGTGGTGGTGATGGTGGTGGTGGTGGCTGTGATGGTGGTGGTGGTGGTGGTGATGGTGATGATGGTGGTGGTGGTGGTGGTGGTGATGGTGGTGGTGGTGGCTGTGGTGGTGATGGTGGTGGTGGTGATGGTGATGGTGGTGGTGGTGATGGTGGTGGTGATGGTGATGGTGGTGGCTGTGGTGGTGGTGGTGGTAGTGGTGATGGTGGTGGCTGTGGTGGTGGTGGTGGTGATGGTGGTGGTGGTGGTGATGGTGGTGGCTGTGGTGGTGGTGGTGGTGGTGGTGGTGGTGGTGGCTATGGTGGTGGTGGTGGTGATGGTGGTGGTGGTGGCTATGGTGGTGGTGGTGGTGGTGGTGGTGGTGGTGATGGTGGTGATGGTGGTGGTGGTGGTGGCTGTGATGGTGGTGGTGGTGATGGTGATGGTGATGGTGGTGGCTGTGGTGGTGGTGGTGGTGGTGGTGATGATGGTGGTGGTGGTGGCTATGGTGGTGGTGGTGATGGTGGTGGTGATGGTGGTGGTGGTGGTGATGGTGGTGGCTATGGTGGTGATGGTGGTGGTGGTGGTGGTGGTGGTGGTGGTGGCTGTGGTGGTGGTGGTGGTGGTGGTGGTGGCTATGGTGGTGGTGGTGGTGATGGTGGTGGTGGTGGCTATGGTGGTGGTAGTGGTGATGGTGATGGTGGTGGTGGTGATGGTGGTGGCTGTGGTGATGGTGGTGGTGGTGGTGATGGTGATGGTGGTGGTGGTGGTGGTGATGGTGGTGATGGTGGTGGCTATGGTGGTGGTGGTGGTGGTGGTGGTGGTGGTGGCTGTGGTGGTGATGGTGGTGGTGGTAGCTGTGGTGGTGCAGGGGTGTGTGTGTGTGTGTGTGTGTGATCATTTTGGTGATTGGGGCTTTCAGGGAATGGGCCAAAAAAGGATAATAAATCATCTTTTTACGAGAATGTTTTTTTGGTGAGGGTGGTTGAATTCACTTAAATTCAACATTACCTGCTTTCACGAGTAGATAATAGACAAAGCACAGATGCATATTCAGACAGAATAGGATGAATGGGTTCATGTGTGAACGTTTGCCAAGTGTATGTGTACCTGTGTGTGTGTGTGTGTGTGTGTGTGTGTGTGTGTGTGTGTGTGTGTGTAATGTACAATATCGTCATTCACTCAAACCTTTAGATTTTTTTCACTCTGTGCAATTCCATTCAGAGCCCACATTTGTAAGGAATCGGCTGTCAAATTCTTTATTGGATTGCATTGATAATGAAATACGCTTTTCCCCTGCGGAAGGGAGAGTTATGACGGCCTGATAACCTCTGATATTTAGGGATTAATAATAACAAAAAGGTTAAGCAATGTGCAGTCTTGGAGATAAGCTAGGAAATTAATAATTTAAAACCTTATTGAGAGCAAATGAGAATTAATTACAAGGAGGAATAAAGGTGTTCCGAAAAAGTACAGTATTGTTTCCAGCAGTACGTAGAGAGCAGTACAGCGGATTTAATGTATGTAATTTGTCCCTGTATCTTGATACATTTTAATTAAGTACACCATGTGTGTTAATTACAGTTGTCACATTCTTGTAAATGTAAATAAATATATGAAAAACACAGCCAAGCAATGTTGACGTAAATGTAACTTCAATCATCAAACCAGCTTACAAACCATGCCCCCAAATATTTTCTTCTTGTGCCGAAAGATCCATCACACACAATTCCTTTTACTTTTTTATTTTTATTTATTTTATTTTTTTTCAACCATGCTGTTGACCAGGACTATATCCTCAGACTGGGCCATTGAAACCAACATAATCAAACATAACAAACCTGCAATGGTGCTCTTAGATCTAGCTAGGTTCAGGCGCACAGCTCGCACAAGGCTAACACAAAAAAAACACACAGATATGAGATTATGTAACGTTTCTTTCAAAAATGTCTCGTTGTTGTGTTTTCCAGGGTGTACAAAAAAGTGACGGTAGTGCAGTTTTGTCTCGGTGTGTACACAAGATTAGACAAGATAATAATCTATCACTGCTGGTGTAGCTAACAGTGGACACAAGCTTTATCTTGCTACTTTCATTTTACACTGAATCTACCCACAGGAAAGATCACGCAATTAATCAAACAGATCTGCGTCAATGCTGTGTGTGTGTGTGTATGAGTGTGTGTACATATTCACAATATACATCTCAAGCTTTTACTATTTATTGGGGTGGTCTCCCATCAGGCCACAGGCCTTGAGTCTAAGCCCTCTAAAGACCCGGTTTTGGATTAGTGTGAACACAGAGTACTCCAGCAGTGCTCAGATCAGCACACCCTGCCCACGAAGTCCACTTGAAAAGGGATTCTCGAGTACTTGGTTCAAGTGTGCTTTTATTAGGTGCACATCAGGTGTGAAAGGTACTTCACCAAAACACAAAGTGGACCGCTACTCGAAAAGAACATATTTGGCTGTGCCGGTAAAGCCAACCATAGCTGCGAAAGGATTTCTGGCCTAATGAAGAAATGAAATGCCTTTTTTGAAATTTGCACTTACAAAACACAAGTCTCACAACGGAGACAAATGGAAATGCTTTCCTGTGACGGTCGCCACAGTCAATAAGTCTGTCACAATCAGAATAAATACTACGACGTGATTGTGACTCATTTTCCTTCAAAAACTTTATGTTGGTCGTAGCCTTCAGCTCTTAGTTTTTACTCATGCTTCTACGTTGACGGGCTCTTTGGTGAGACACACTGACATCTTTGACCACATCCGGAGTACAGCCGCAGAGGGAAGAGGAAGAGATAGAAGGCAGTGTGATGGGCGCCGTTGTACACACGCAACAAAAACCAAAAACAATACCACTAAGGCTCAATTTAGACAGAGACGACCTGGACAGAAAACTCAAAAGTGGCGTTGCGTTCTCACTTTTCATTCCGCGTTTAGACGAGCGTCTTTTTTGCGGGGAATCTGCGTGCATACGGTGACGCAAAAGTGTGTGAACTCCGAAACGTTTGTTGTTGTTTGCCTGTACAGGACCATAGCCAGCGTGAAGCAGATCAGAGCACACTTTTGGGTTGTTAACCCTTTAGACAGAAAAAACGCGACGTTTTGTTTTTTAGTTTTTAAGTCCCGAAAACGCCGTCGTTTTCACCCGCAAGCGCCTAAGTCACGCGAGCTGCGTCGACAGCAATAACAAGACGGCCTCCGTGCCCGCATGAGGAGCAGATGGAGCAGGAACAGGCTGCAGAATGCCGAGAGACAAAGTGCACGCAAACCATGAGCAGACTGTTTGATGTCGTGCAGTGCGCCCCCCCACCACCCCTCTTATGCACTTATTGTATGTTGTACGTCCTGGCACTTAATGTACACACTTATTGTGTGTTGTACGTCCTGGCACTTAATGTACACACTTATTGTGTGTTGTACGTCCTGGCACTTAATGTACACACTTATTGTGTGTTGTTCGTCCTGGCACTTTAACATAGTTCTTGGCATCGTGTAGCGTCGTATCCTAGCTATCTCTGTTGTATACGGGGGAATGGGTTAACCTAGCGATTGTTAGTGCTTGACACTTGATTCTAGGAACATCCTTACCGTACCGACTGAACCAACAAAACGGAACCCAACTGAAGCCACAACCCCTGTCTACGCCCCTGACTAACAGGCCTGTGGAGAGACTCCACCAACCGTCGGGTTAGAGCTGCTCACTCAGTACAGGAGGCAAGTCCAGCTCCCTCCCATCACAGCCAGTGGGAGCCGTATACGGGGGGTCTGCTGTGGTCGGTGTGTTCTGTGGTCTAACAACGCTCGCGGCTCTCTCACTGTGGGGGCGTGGGCGTGTTCACCGGGGGGTAAGGCGGTAGCAATGGTGGTCAGGTGTGATTGCATTCACCTGTTGGTTGTTTTTGGGCTTTGACACAGAGAGAGCGAGAGAGCGATAATTTTTCTGTTGGCCGCATGCGCACGGCGATCAAAGATTGGGTCACTGGCAGTTTGTATTCTAACGTGTTCATGAATCGAAAGAATAAAGGATCAAACTAATACAAAGAAGTGGAACTGAATTCTTTGAATTATGTTAATAATTCTAAGTTGGAATGCCTAGTCGCTACCGCAACCTTTTAAGGCTGTGTTTGTTTCATTTTGAACAATGTTAGTCGTAATACACTTTGGCATTTTCAAAATGAGTTCCAAGAGCTTTTCGTTTTGTTGAGTTGTTTGGTTTCTGTTTTCCCTGTGCATTAAATACTACTTACCCTACATCTTTCTATATCAAAGGTATGGTACACTGCTTTGATTGTGTTACAACAGCTTAATCTGGTTTGAAGTGTTTTCGAGGAATGCTTCTTGTCTTAGATTGGGCCGTTCTTTTCTGGTGGACCACGGACATTTGACTGGAGGATTTGATTGAAGTTATTTTGCCTGAGGATATTACTTTCACGTAAACGTATTGCAGTCATTAGCCAGTATTGTGTGCTGCTCTAAACCAATAAGGTCCACCCCTCATTCTGGACCAGTGGGGGACCCTGTAAACATATATTTTCCAAAATATACATTTATTGTCACAGATATATCAAGTTAAGGATTGGGTATGGACGAATAAGAACACAAGGCATCATCCAGACTCTGACACGCACACACACACACACACGCACGCACACACACACACACGCACACACACGCACACACACACACACACACACACACACACACACACACACACACAATCTCTCTAAGAGCTAGACACATTCAAACACACACAAATCTGCTCACACTCCATTATCCATGTTTACACCCAGGGCCAATTCATCTGCAAATGACTGCAAACGCACACTCTGCAACGCCCTACGTAATAATAATAACGTAATACTGTACATCTACGGTGCATTGGTTGCATTCAGTCACACACACACACACACACACACACACACACTCTGCAACGCCCTACGTAATAATATACTGTACATCTACGGTGCATTGGTTGCATTCGGCTACACATTCACACACACACACACACACACACACACACACACACACACACACACACAGTCACACAGTCACTAGTGACACCTGCAGGTGTAGATCACGGGGTTGGTCGATGCGAGCCACCTGCCGGTGATTCGGGCCGGGGGGGCGGGGGGGGGGGGGGGGCGGATCAATCGATGACCGGGGGGGGGGTTGAGTAAACGAGCGATGAATAAAAGCGACACTTTGCTGGAGTCAGGACAGAAAGACTGGAAGACAGATTCCGCGTGAATAAAGATGAGTGCCGCGGTGTGGCGAGGCTGGAACAAATGGCCGACGTTTCTTTGTTGTTTTGTTGTTGTTGTTTTTTTTTACCCAAATTAATGAGGGAGTCTTCTGCCCGGTTTGAAGTCACTTTAGGTAATGCCGTCAGTCAGTCAGTCAGTCAGTCAGTCAGACTCTCTCTCTCTCTCTCTCTAATGGATTCATTGTGTGTCACTTTCTGACATAAATTAATGGAATAGAGAGAGAGAGAGCGAGAGACAGAGAGGGAGAGGGAGAGAGAGATCCAGTAAACAATTGTAGAGGCAAGATTGTGCGTGGGAGGCACTCTGTTTGGTGAATTACACGTGTATACACAAATTTCCTCTCTCTCTCTCTCGCTCCCTCTCCCTCTCCCTCTCTCTCTCTCTCTCTCTCCTAGCTTAGGGTAGCTTTGCTGTCTTCTAGTCTATTATTTCCATCCGTCAGCCCAAAAGGCGCTGGGCTCGAGTCCCACAGTCAGTCTAACCTGTGGACTTGAGCCAAGCAGAACCAACCGCACCCCCGTGGCCAGCTATGAGGTATTGGTCGAGGTTTAATGAAAATGCAGCGGTTGAGAACTTTTCAAGAGACAAGTGAATTCTTAGTTCAGTTGAGACTTGTTACTTTGTGTCTGCCATAACATCTGTTGGTGCAACAGCACCCCCCCCTCCCCTCCCCTCCCCCCTGTGACAAAACTGAACCCCTGCAACCGTCTGCAACTTCCCCTCAAAATTGTACGGCTTTTGACCGGAACCGCTACCCGCTCCTTAAAGCCGTACGCCGGAGAAAAACACAATGCACAAAGCCGTTTTGGATAAAAGCATCGGCTACACTCACACAAAATTCTACGTAGAAAAACGGCAATTGATCAAATTTGCAACATTCACCGGAACATAAACATAATCAACGGTGTAGCACTCGTAGTTCAGGCTCTACAAGAAGGCGGGGAGCCAACATTTCGTTGCCGGGTCTGTATACGTTTCCTAACCCCTAGCCCCGTCCACTTAGCGACACACAGATGGTTTAAACACTTAGCACATTGGATAACAAAACCGCTAACCCTGTTAGAGTGTGATAACACTCTAAGTACTGTGTAATAAGCCATCGCACAACATGTAACAGCATGTACTTAATCTGTTGGAACGGCATTGGAACGACCCGGTTTGATGGGGTTAGGGGTTAGTGTAGGAACAGGCACGCAAGCGACTGTTGACGCAGACTTTTTATTGATTCAGATTCCAGCTTCCGCAAAAGACTCAAGACTCACTTGTTCAGACTCCAGCCAGACTCTGCATCCATTTTTTTGTACTTCTAGAAACCGACACTTTACACACAAGATAACGTGTGGCGACAACATCTAAACAACCTATTCCTATTGTTACGCAACGAGCCTTGAGTATTGGATCCGTGCGTCATCCGCGTTATGAATCACCGAAAGAAGAGCCCACGTCCATGAGTGGATTCCCCTCGAGTGTCTTCAACGAACTGTGGCGCACATAAACGCAACAGCAGGAATCCATTTGCTTTGACAACAAGTGCAACTCCTCTCATCTCATCACCCCTAGCAACCGTCTCCTTCACAAATAACCCAACCACCATTGGCGGTTTTCTTCGCGGCATGCAATCGTAGCGTCTGGCGCGAATCCCCTGGCCGTCCTCCTGCTGTCAAGAAGCTTCTGTTATTGTTTTTGTCGCTAGCCAAAGGAGATGAACGCGGAGAGGCGTTGTATTGTTTGTGTTTGTTAAGGTCCTCCCGCGTGGGAGGCGGCCCTAATGATACCAACGTTAAGCGAAGGCGTTGGGTAAACATCCAAACCCTGAATTCTCCCGCTGCCAGTCGGAAACTGACGGGACGTGAGCCTGTGTACTGCGTAGTGCGTACCGCTGGTTAGCAGGGGCTTTGATCCAGAGTCGGTAGAAGTTGGCGGAGTCATGTTTGTGTCATTTAAGGAGCAAATAGGAGTCAGGGTTGTCTTGGCTCAACGGTGCCTACTGGAAGTCTGCGGGCAACGGGGATTGAACCTTTAGCGTCGAACCCAGAGCATTTTTGGCTTACGATTCCCCCAACACTCACACACTCACACGGCAACATGGAGAAAGCTCTCTAGAGTATTACACAGGAGGTACCGAACGCCAAATGCATACAAGCGTTTCTTGTATGCATTTTGCTCATTCTCATTCCTTATTCTGTCTGCTCTAGCAACTGGATGCCGGGCATATCACAGTGAATGCCTGGAGTGTTTGCCGGTATGTATGTAAGAACAGTCAGTCAGTCAGTCAGTCAGTCAGTCAGTCAGTGTGTGTGTGTGTGTGTGTGTGTGTGTGTGTGTGTGTGTGTGTGTGTGTGTGTATGTGTGTGTGTGTGTGTGTGTGTGTGTGTGTGTGTGTATGTATGTATGTCAATTAAGGCCCCTATTGCACTCCTGCCCATCCCTGGGAGGAGTGACCCCCACTCTGCAGTCCTCCTCCAGATTTTCCTCCTCGCTCATTAAGGGAGTTTTCTCTTGCTCTCTGGGGGGGGGGTCATAAACACACGCCCTGTCACGCCCTTTGAGACTGCCCCTGTGATTAAGGGCGATACAAATACAAGTTACAATTTTAATTGAACACGCCTTATTTTACTGCTCTAGCTCCCGCCCTCCTCCCGTTTGCGTTTGGGACCGCGGCTGTGGCCAGCCATTGGTCCACAGGGACGCCCGTCACGCCCGCCCTTTCGAGACACTATCGGCCAGTCACGGCTCAACCGCCCCTTGACTGGCCTTCCCGCTGGTACTCCCCTCTCCTCCTCCTCCTCTACCACAGAAGGGTCCCGAGAGCGTCCCGGGGAACGGACACGAACACGACAGCGAACGCGACGGGCGGAGTCCACCACGCCGGACACAGCGGGGTTTCCACTCCGCTCCAATTGGCTCCATCGTCGTCAGGGCGATGGCAGTGTGGACGATCGCGACGACGCGCGTCGTTGTGGATTCGCACGATTAACACGACCATTTGTCCCCAGGGGGGAGGGGCGGCGAGGAGCTCGCTGGGTGTGCGTGTGCCAATGTGTTAAGTTGTTGTGCTATATCTGTGTGTTTGTATTGTGGAGAGAGAGAGAGAGAGAGAGAGAGAGAGAGAGATAGAGAGAGAGAGAGAAAGAGAGAGAGAGGAAAATGTGTATACACGTGTAGTTTGCCAAACAGAGTGCCTCCCACGCACAATCTTGCTTGTACAATTGTTTACTGGTTCTCTCTCTCTCTCTATCTCTCTCTCTCTTGCTGTCTCTCACTCTCTCTCGCTCTATTCCATTAATTTATGTCGGAAAGAGACACACAATGAATCCATTATCAAGAGGGAGACCTGAAGTGCTTTTGTCAATCTCACTTACGCATCACTTTCGCAATGACCCACCCACCCGCACGCACGCACGCACACACAGTTTTTCTTGTCCATTTTGGCATCCCTGATGATTGGCTTGAATAACAATGGCCATCACATTCACACACACACACACACACACACACACACACACACACACACCAAACACAAACACACACCTGCAGAAACAACACATTCAAGCGCGCACACACAATGTTGTGCGAGGGTTGCACCCTTAGGCGAGCTGCCACTTAAAAAAAGCGCTGAAAGCTGACGTGAAGAGTTTTCCCCGGCTGGCAGATCCTGGTTGGCCCTGGCCCGGCCCTGGTTGGCCGGTGGTGAGGGGCCGACCTGAGACGCACGCGGCCAGGGTGACAGTGAGTCAGTGGGGGGAACGCGGTGCAGCTGTGATGGGGGGGGGGGGGGGTGATGGAGCTGCTGTGGTGGTGGTCTCAGGCCACGGCGAGGAGGTCTTGAGACACATTCGCCCAGGGTGACAGTGAGTCAGTGGGGGGAACGCGGTGCAGCTGTGACGGGGGGGGGGGGGGGGTGATGGAGCTGCTGTGGTGGTGTTGGTACCAGGCCACGGTGAGGAGGTGGTGGAGGCTGGTGGGCTTTGCATAGCGGGGGGGGGTGTTTGGTGAGGAGGTGGGGGGTGCACGCTGGCTGCCACCTTAGAGGCAAAACAGGATTTTTGGTCCACCCTGCAGCAGTGCTGCTCAAACGGGGGTACGCGCAGGAATCATTAGGGGAGTTTGTCCGAGGTAATTCGACAGCCCTCCACCGCCAGCACCTGGTCGGGCTGTGATAAGAGACCTGTTAGGTCTCTTATCACAGATTTTCGACCCGGCTTTTGTAGTTTTAAGGAGTGCTGCGTCACCAGAATCGGTTGGTAGAATAACCGCTAAGATGTAGAAGTGCACTCCCTTTCATTTGCTTCTGTTTTTTTTATATCATATATATATATATATATATATATATATATATATATATACGCCAATGAGATGCTCTACATCTCATTGGCGCTATACGATACGTGGTCTGACCCTATATTAACGCGGGTTAACTTGGCTTCACTTCAATTTCTATGTAATTTACTCCTCCAGATTACATAACGACATGCATCATTCACTTTCCATAGATTCCCAGTAGCGGCCAAAGGCGCCCATTGGAAATGTAAAAAAAACCCACAGATATGGTTTTCAATATATCAAGACGACGTCTGCTTGACTTTAATTTGTATCCCTGCCAGTTTGAGCCGCGACTCAACAGAAAAACACTGAACCTGTCTACTCCACCGCTTTGAGTCGTGACACAAAGCCACAGTAGGCAATTTATTCTAGAAGCTTTTTTGTCACATTTGTTAAATATTTCTTTACATAACCCCGACAGCAATCAATAAATCATATCATAAAAAGGAAAATAATCTGGTATCTGCAGAAGTCACAGGCCTTTAATAAGCCCATCCAATCATGTGATTGGGCTGAAATGATTGGACAGCCTACCCGCCTCTAAATAATATAAACGCAAAAAGAAAAACATCCCTAGTACTTGGTACCAGTAAATGGACCAATAGAAGATGGCCGTTCAATAAGGCAGTCTGGCAAACCATCGTTATTCCACGGCTCAGTGGGTATTTACATTTCTATATATATTTGAGAACAAGAGAACCTTGGCATTTGATAATAGAAAACTTAAATATAAATTGCTGTTATCGGGTACGAGTACGAAAACCTAGTCATGTGTTTTTTTTTGGGGGGGGGGGGGCGTGGCTTCGGATGGAGACTGGAGGACTGAAGGGAAAAAAAGGGGCGGGATTTCCTTTGACCGGACACTTTCGAAATCCAGCTCTCTCTCTCCGTCGCGTTCCTGCGAATTGCCAGCCGTGGCTTTCGAAGAAAAGAGGCCCAGCAGCATAATTGAGCGTTCTTCGCGCTGTGCGTTGCAGACTCTGCTGTTACTAAGGTGACAGCTACTCGTTGTGAAGGCAACAGCTGCTCGCGCTGCACTGGTGACATTTCCCTTACAAATGCTCTCTGTTTGATTTATCTGTTTCAATGCCTCCCCCATTGTTTACCAGCGCCCCCTGGGTCTGCCTGTGGGGGTTACATGCATACTTGTATGTATTTATAAACTCTACCCTGACATGAATATGTGTATGTGTGTGTGTGTGTGTGTGTGTGTGTATACGTGTGTTTGTGTGTGTGAACATGAGTGTGTGTGTGTGTTAAGGTGTATGCATGCATGTGTGTGTGTGTGTGTGTGTGTGTGTGTGTATATAAGTCAAAAGCCAAAGGTGAATTATTCTGGGACATACAGACACACACACACAGACACAATACACACCAGAAACCACACAGAACCACTGTTATATTATTCTCATCTTCTTTACCTTGCCATGCAGCCATCTCCTCCGTGAGGCCATATAGCAAACATTTACTTGCAAAACATCGGCTACCTTTTTCACAATCGACTGCACGACTTCACACAAACAGAGAGTTTTACGTGAGAGGGAGACTTACTTGCGCAGGATGGTCGAGTGGAAAGCTTCCGTGGGGAAGCAGCCACTTAATCAATGCTTTTAGCGACAAACAGACACACAAACGAACACACTATTGTTTGTGGTCTATTGTGATTAATCGTGCGGTAATATTCGCAGGACGTTTTAGAGGTCAGGTACAACATTGGGAACATGAAATACTTAATAATAGGGTTAGAGATGTAGTGAAGATTAAAACATTCATAAAAAAAGGTTTTATCTGGCTATAACTTTAGCCCAAGTTATAAGCGAGACCTGGTTGTTTTGTCCGGAGAACGAAAACGGTATCCAAGAACACACTCATCATTTCGCAGAAGCAACGATAAACACAAAAATAATAACTTCCTTGTCCAGTAAATGGGCCAGTAGAAGATGGCTGTTCAGTAAGGCAGTTTGGAAACCCATCATTATTCCATGGCCCATTGGGTATTTATATATATATATATTTATATTTGAGAACAAGAGAACATTGGCATTTGATAATAGAAAACTCCAAACTTAATTATAAATTGCTGTTGTCGGCCGAATACGAAAACCTCCCGGTTCCACAATGCGTAAACAAAACGTTACTGTCCTAGCAGCTATGGGGAGTTGGCAGCTTCGCAAGAAAACGTAGGGAAACACGGAACCAGTGCCAAATTGTCATTTTCACATCAATTAATTAGCTTCCCAGATGGTAGAATCCATGCCAAAAGTGGGCCAAAAATGAAGAAAACTAAGCTAAACCAACACCTAGCTTAACATGAGCTTAGCAAGGAGCCCCATAGCCTCCCCGCTAGCTTGTTGCAACCGAACGCATTCTCGCTATTGTGGTATTTGAAAAGGGCGGGAAGATTAGCGCTTTGGATTCATGTCGTGAAAGCTGTGTCGGTTGGTGGTGAGGTCAGGTTGGGTTTTATATAAAACACGGACGAGGACCGCATCTCGCTGACATCGTCTTGCCCAGAGCCAATTCTCCGCTGGCATGTAGAGGAGTCCAATACGCGAGCTGTCAAAACATGCTAATGCCGCGAGCTACCGTTTCATGGCAACTTATCCTCCAGACTGAAACTAACAGGGAACTGGTTCTCTGGTTGTCACCGTGTTTTGAAATGTCGGACCCACACCCACCCAAGGCGCGGGGTTTGGGGGACTGGTCGTCATCAGTCATGAGGCTAGCTTGATTTATCGTCTAGATTCTATTTTTACTTCCGCTTGAAATATCGATGATTCATCGCTCGGTGCCCTGGGTATACTGCTTAACCCGGTGATAATCCTAACGACGATGATGGCCTGAATGCAGGTGTATTGTATAGGAGGTATATACGCAATTGTATGCTGTAGGCTTATCAGAGAAGCTTAGTAATATTCTCTCACAAAAGGTCGGCAGCAGGGGGAGAGAGAGAGAGGTAGAGAGAGAGAGAGAGAGAGAGAGACCGCCCAGCTGAGATAGCTATATATCTATGTCCTCACCCACACACAACAATCTCTCTTTACCCTATGGGTAACATCCTTCACAAAGATAATAGCAAGGCAGAGACTCGAGAAAAAACGTGAAGTGACAACCTTTTAAGCAAAGCAGCTTCTACCTCAAGTGTAGGAACAACAACCACCCCATCCCCGGTGTAAGCCTTAGTCTGAAGACGTTTGTCCTGTGTCACACACACACTCATCTCCTGTACGAGTGCCCCTCCGTACGTCAGAGGCTATTTTATAGACCGACACATTTGCATCGCGGCATCACAATGTCTATCCCCGACACATCACAATATAACCCCACGATTCACGTGACAATCGTCGGCGCTGATGGCGAATAAAATGTTTAACGGCCCCCTCCCCGCCGCGGTTGGGAACGGAGGCGCGCTATAGGCTCGTTCGCCCGCTCCCGTGGATGACTTAGTCCACGGGGCATCGCTTTTGGCATTCGGGGAGAGAGAGAGAGAGAGAGAGAGAGAGAATAAATCAAAGATCTGTAGCAGAGACACGCGCTTAAATCCCTCAGTGGACCATTTCAGAATGAAGCAAGCGAGTGTGTGTGTGTGTCTGTGTGTGTGTGTGTGTGTGTGTGTGTGTGTGTGTGTGTGTATGAATTATGCTGTGGGAACAACACACAAGCACTGTATATATGGATGAGTTTTTTTTGCTGAGGGGGGTCCCTCGGGTGTGTGTGTGTGCGTGTGTGTGTGTGTGTGTTCCCAGAGGATTCATCCATTTAATATTCTGGCCGGCGACACAAAATGTGTACATTGATCATCACCCCCCCCCCTTCACAATGTCTCACCCGTCATGACATCATTATACATCATACACAACAGGTACACACAACCTGACACACACATCACACACACACACACGGTACAGAGACATACAGCTTCACCCCCCCACCGACAACACACACACACACACACACACACACACACACATACACACACACACATTAAGGAGGGTAGTGGGGGTCCACAGATTCTGGAAGGCGCGGCGACCCACTGTGGGGAGTGGAAACAGAATGCACTCTGGGAGAAAATGCAAACCGACGTCACGCTGCGCCGGCCTATCACGTGAGCCGGTTGCCTCCGACCTGACCACGCCCACCACATGAATAACTTATGTTTATATGTCGCATGGGGCCGGTAGCATTGTAGCACGTAGCGGTAGCATTGTAGCACGTAGAGTGAGTGTTAGCATTGTAGCGTGAGGCGTTTACCATTGTAGCACGTAGCGGTCGCAGTTAGCATTGTAGCGTTGAAGCATTACAGTTGTAGCATGTAGCGGTAGCAATTGTAGCGTTCCGCCATTCACCAAGCAACTGTGAAGACGAAAGAGAGCCCGACGTTCATGAAACACACACACACACACACACACACACACACACACACACACACACACACGCACACACACACAGGTTGCCGCGGCGATTACATAACCTAATATCAATCAGATCAACAGATGGCTGTTTTTTATATTTTCTCTGTATTTCTTCTTAATAAAAGTGTTGTGGTTATCTCTGCCATATTGCCGGAGCGACGCTGGTCCACCACCGCACGCGCACGCGCTCCGATTCGGGAACATTACCATTCGACACGCGGAAAAAAAATAAAACCAACAAATAAAAGCTGGCTCCGACACCCGATCGATGGCTGGGCCCGTCCCACCGCCACCATCTGGTTCTCCCCCGCGTGAGGAACGGAGGGGGGGGCAGGGGGGGGGGTGGTAGTGTGGGAGGTGGGCGGAGGGAGGTGGGGGGGGGTGGTAGTGTGGGAGGTGGGCAAGGGGGTGGGTGACTGCCAGCGAGCTCCAGAGCCAAACAGGAAGGCATGCTGCACGATGTTCTTAGTGGAAATCCATGAGGATTTTGAAGAGGGAGAACGTAGCGAGTGGGTCGGTGTGTGTGTAGTAGTAGTAGGGTCGGACTGGTGTGTGTGTGTGTGTGTGTGTGTGTGTGTGTGTGTTAATAGAACCTGAGAGAAGAAGAAGATTATTTGACAGGTTACAGGTGTATTTCAAACAGGGTTAAGACCTGAGTTCCCCCAAGATGGAACAGAGGTGATGTGTGTGTGTGTGTGTGTGTGTGTGTGTGCCTCTATGAGTGTGTGTTTGTGAACACATGTACACATGTTAAGTGCTAAGTGCTACATTAAGTCAACCAATATTGGCGGCCATATTGCTCACCACCCCCACCACCACCCCCCCCCCCCCAACTGTCGGCCAACTTTACTGAAACCTCTTAATCCATCCCAGCGCCTATTCACTATCCCCCCCCCCACACACACACACACACACACACACACACACACACACACACACAGACACACACACACACACACACACACACACACACACACACGTGTGCGTGCGCGGGCCGGTCTGCCCTCGCCGTGACGTACCGTTCCTCCCCATCTCAGAAATGTCAGACTCGTCTCTGGAGGAAGTGAGGAACAAAAGCCCGCCCCCTCATCCCCCCCCCCCCCCGCCCTCCCCGCCCCCCTCAGCCCCCCCCCCCTCTCACCCCCTCTGTTCTCCGCCTTTCTTGTGAAGATTAACTTCCTCTTTCTCACTTT
>NW_028180414.1:0-25000 GCF_964030765.1 Micromesistius poutassou | reverse complement strand
ACTCCAGCACCTATACATAAAACCATTAAAGATGCATGCGCCCATGGTTAGGCACACGCACATGCACACGCACACACACACACACACACACACACACAGCACTTGAGCAGTTGTGTATCTAGAATCTGCGTCCCCACAGGGTTGCAGATATTAATTCAGCACCCGGTACACGGGTTACATCGGCCCATAATCCCACTCACCGCCGCCCCCCCCGGCCAGAAGTCACTGGGTTCGATTCCCGCCACGTCTGGCTTATCTGACGGCCCCTCAGAGAAAGTTGCCCTCAGAACCCCGACCTGCTCCTTAATGGGATGGATCGGAATTCACTGGTGGTCCACCCGCGTGTGTGTGTGTTTCTGTGTGTGTGTGTGTGTGTGTGTGTGTGTGTGTGTGTGCGTGTGTGTGTGGCCGGGTCGTGGAGAGGACGGCTGTGCATGGATGCCACGGTGTTTTGTGTTTACGCCTGTGGCTGTTGTGTGTGTGTTGTTTGTGTCACTGACTGTGTGGGTGTCTGTATGTGTGTGTGTGTGTGTGTGTGTGTATTATCATGTCTGCATATGTATGCATGTTTGTGTGTGTAAAGATGTGTGTGTGTGGGTATGTATGATCATTTCTGTGAGTGTGTGTGTGTGTATCATGTGTGTGTGTGAATGAGTGTGTGTGTGTGAGAGAGAGAGAGAGAGAGAGAGAGAGAGAGATTCTGTGTGTATCCTGTGTGTGTGTGTGTGTGTGTGTGTGTGTGTGTGTGTGTCTATCGTGCGTGTGTGTGTGTATGTCTATCGTGTGTGTGTGTATCCTGTGTGTGTGTGTGTATCCTGTGTGTGTGTGTGTGTATCTATCAAGTGTGTGTGTGTGTGTGTATCCTGTGTGTGTGTGTGTGTGTGTGTGTGTGTATCCTGGGTGTGTGTGTGTGTGTGTGTATCCTGGGTGTGTGTGTGTGTGTGTGTGTATCCTGTGTGTGTGTGTGTGGGTCGTTAAGAATGCAGCCCAGCACTCCGGCCACACACTGCTGAGCACTCTGCTGCCAGTTGGATCTTCATTATGTTTTCGCTGCAAGGCATGAAAACAATTTGTAACTTTGCAAGGTGATGTCGTCGCTAAATGGAATATTTGGGCACTGGGGCCGTGTGTGTGTGTGTGTGTGTGTGTGTCAGAGTGTGTGTGTGTGTGTGTGTGTGTCAGAGTGTGTGTGTCAGTGTGTGTGTGTGTGCGTGTGTGCGTGTGTATGTGTGTGTCAGAGTGTGTGTGTCAGTGTCAGTGTGTGTGTCAGTGTGTGTGTGTGTGTGTGTGTGTGTCAGAGTGTGTGTGTGTGTGTCAGTGTGTGTGTGTGTGTGTGTCAGTCTGTGTGTGTCAGTGTGTGTGTGTGTGTGTGTGTCTGTCTGTGTGTGTCAGTGTGTGTCAGTGTGTGTGTCAGTGTGTCAGTGTGTGTGTGTGTGTGTGTGTGTGTGTCAGTGTGTGTGTGTGTGTGTGTCTGTCTGTGTGTGTCAGAGTGTGTGTGTCAGTGTCAGTGTGTGTGTGTGTGTCAGTGTCAGTGTGTGTGTGTGTGTGTGCGTGTGTGCGTGTGTGTGTGTGTGTGTCAGAGTGTGTGTGTGTGTGTGTGTGTATGTGTCAGTGTGTGTGTCTGTCTGTGTGTGTCAGTCTGTGTGTGTCAGTGTGTGTGTGTGTGTGTGTGCGCGCTGTACCGTACATTCCTCTCATTCCCGTGTCCTCGGCTGAATTGCTGATGAGCTTACCTCAGCTTTAGCCGCGGCGTGGTTAGCACCGCCCCGGGGACGTGTGCTCAAGGAAAACACGCCTTCAGGGGGGAAATCAGATTCATTAGCAGCGGCAAAACCGTAAAAAAAATATACAATTATTTATTGTATATTTTTACCGTTCTGCTAATTTTCGTTTTGCTAATTGTATATTTTTTTTACAGTTTTGCCGCTGCTAATGAACGACACCGGGTGTGTTTGAGGCGTGATGCATTAGCATGCTAACGCTAAAGCACACAGTCAGTGATTTCCGTGTCTCCCTGAGACCAATTTTCTCGGAATGATTTTTTTTCCACGGGCGACCCGTCCTTCACGGGAGAGAGAGAGAGGGGCGAGGCCACGGCAGCCACTTTAACGAGCATTAGCCACATATCAGCTTCGCACACGCCACTTGGTGTAATTTACTATTCGGGGGGGCCCACCCCCGAACACATTGTGACTGGGCAGGAGACGGCCATGATAAGATATACCAAACATTAAATATTTAACAGTGAAAATACGTCATCATATGTCTGGATTCACCGGTCTATCCCCTACCAGTTCTTTATCGACCTCGTCTCTGATGTGTCATCGTCCATTTTGCTTTCCCGCCAAAAACCAAAACCACCCCCAAAACCGAAACCACCCGCTCCCCGCACGCAAACATATTCCAGCGCGTCTATTAGCATGTTGTCTGGGATTAGCAGCTGCCAATAAACAATTCCCCCCCCCCCCCAGAAATGTGAATAACATCCCAATTGTATTACATTCGAAAGCAAGCAAGCTTCACGCATTGATTTATTTCTTTCTATATTTCTTTCTCCTTCCCCCCCCCCCCCCCCACCCCCACTCCTCTCCCCTAAGTCCTCAGACACTGTCCCCCATCCCCCCCCCCACACCGGAGACGTGTTCAACATTAATGCAATTATTACGCAGCATATGCTGCAGTTGTTTTTTGGCACTAGAACGCCCCCCAGGCTAATAGGACTGTCTGTTGCCCAGATGCTTTTCTGTGTGTGTGTCTGTGTTTGTGTGTGTGTGTGTGTGTGTGTCTTTCAAGCATATCATTGCATGAGTTGTGTATTTATATCTATAATTTAAGTCAAAACTTAATTGATATAAGACATTTCCCAAGCTGAAGTGGAGTGGAGAAAAGCTAGCACTTAAAAATAATTAGGTTTAAGATAGTGTATCAAAATGCCGTGCAAATGTTTTTATTTGCACTGCTAGGTTTTTGGGTTCAAATTCCTAAATGTCCACAATGGACTACCTGTGGATATCACTGAGCAAGACGTCTATCTTTAACGACCTGTCTCTAAATTCACTGTCTAACCCCTACCTGCTCCTTAATGACCTGTCTCTGTACTGTCTAACCCCTACCTGCTCCTTAATGACCTGTCTCTGTACTGTCTAACCCCTACCTGCTCTTTAATGACCTGTCTCTGTAATGTCTAACCCCTACCTGCTCCTTAATGACCTGTCGCTGTACTGTCTAACCCCTACCTGCTCCTCAATGACCTGTCTCTGTACTGTCTAACCCCTACCTGCTCCTCAATGACCTGTCTCTGTACTGTCTAACCCCTACCTGCTCCTTAATGACCTGTCTCTGTACTGTCTAACCCCTCCCTGCTCCTTAATGACCTGTCTCTGTACTGTCTAACCCCTACCTGCTCCTCAATGACCTGTCTCTGTACTGTCTAACCCCTACCTGCTCCTCAATGACCTGTCTCTGTACTGTCTAACCCCTACCTGCTCCTCAATGACCTGTCTCTGTACTGTCTAACCCCTACCTGCTCCTTAATGACCTGTCTCTGTACTGTCTAACCCCTACCTGCTCCTTAATGACCTGTCTCTGTACTGTCTAACCCCTACCTGCTCCTTAATGACCTGTCTCTGTACTGTCTAACCCCTACCTGCTCCTTAAGGACCTGTCTCTGTACTGTCTAACCCCTACCTGCTCCTTAATGACCTGTCTCTGTACTGTCTAACCCCTACCTGCTCCTTAATGACCTGTCTCTGTACTGTCTAACCCCAACCTGCTCCTTGATGAACTAGTGGAGTGTCATACCCATGTTTGTCCTACGATATCGTCATGGGGAAAAGGGTCTACTGACTGTTTAACCCATGTATAACTATGTCTGTATCTCTTTGGATAAACTACAGTATGTCTCTTTCAATGACCAAACAGAGGGGAATGAAGACCGAAAGCTGACCATTCTGTTTGTCATTCCTCTGAGACGGATTTGGAACATTTGGAAAATGCCATCATCTCAACTTGTTTTTCTCTCTGCTTTGTGTTTTACGGTCCTCCAGCCGTCGTCATGGGGACCGAAGACATGGCGACCTTCACTCTGTCTCAATGGTCTCTTATTCACCCTCCCTCTGCGCTCTCTCTCTCTCTCTCTCTCTCTCTCTCTCTCTCTCTCTCTCTCTCTCTCTCTCTCTCTCTCTCTCTCTCTCTCTCTCTCTCTCTCTCTCTCTCTCGTTCATCCCTCGATGACTGAAGTCCTTGTCACAAAAGTCATCCTTTGTGTTTGTGTGTGGGTTTGTTTGTGCACTGTTAGTTATTGTTGAGTGTGTGTGTGTTTGTGTTTGGATGGGTGCCTCTAGGAAAACACTGGAATGATGTGGTTTACTGTCAAACACACAATTAACTTATGCTATGATTTTATGTGTGCGTGCGTACGTGCGCGTGTGTGTGTGCAGAAATAAAAGCGATGATGGTCTTGGCAATCTGATTTTCTTTCTCTCTCTCTCTCTCTCTCACTCTCTCACTCCGACAATCCTCGTTTTTCTCCCTTGTGCATTTTCTTGTGTTTTCTCATCTGTCACACAGTACGTTTACATGCACAGCTTAATCCAATTAAAGCCATAGTTCGAATATGCTCCGCAATTGGACAACTGCAATTGTCCGGGTATACATGGCGGTGAGTAAAACTGACCTCTTTACGTCACCAGCAACAACAAACTCAGGCAGCATTCGAGAAAGATGTTTTCAGCAGACAGCTGTCAGTTCACCTCGGGTCCATATCATTTCTCCGACGCTCCATTGTTTCCGACCTCTCAGTCGTATGCGGAGTCCAGCCGGAGGAGCTGGCTCTGCCGGCGGAGGAGTCCACTACGACCGAGAAGTCGGAACAATGGAGCGTCTGAGAAATGATATGGACCCGAAGTGAACTGACAGCTGTCTACTGAAAACATCGCTTTCTCCTCCATGTCGCGTTTCATAATATCAGAGAATATCCCCGTCAGTTCGGCCACGGCACAATGAAGGAATAAAGATCGTAGTTACTACTTTACAACCTCGTTGATGAGCAACATTTAGAAAAACATGTACTTTTAATTCAGCATTGGGTGAAATCGAAGCGTAGTGTGTACTGAATGCATGTTGATGTTGATGATACATTTCTTATAGGGCACATTGGCACGACACCGGCTTCCTCCATCTTCTGCTCCAGCGTTTTAAATAAATCGTGTTGACGGCTGTCTACTGAAAACATCTCTCTCCCGCCGGAGCAGCCCCTCCGCCGCCCGTCCGTAAACGGCATTCCCCCAATTCCTTCTCCCCCATGGCCGAGATAAACCACACTACGAGTATTTACTTGTTGTGGATGTACCCGAGAGTCTGAGAACCCGATGCGGTCTTTAAGATTCATAATATCAGAGAACATCCCCGTCAGTTCGGCCGCGCCGCAATGAATTAATAAAGATCGTAAACACGTCGGAAGAAAAAAACAGATGTATTTTGACAGATGTGCCCGAAGTTACTACTTAACAACCTCGTTGATGATCCACATTTAGGAAAACATGTACTTTTAATTCAGCCTTGGGTGAAGTCGAAGCGTAGCGTCTGTGTGCTTCCACCTTTAATGAATGCATGCCATGCGCGCTCCCGCGGCCAGGGATACGCTTCTTATAGGGGCTAACTACATTCACCGGCTTCCTCTATCTTCTGCGCCACCTTTCAAAATAAATCGCAGTTTCTCGTTTTTTCCGACGGCGACAATAACACGTATACCGTCTCCTTCTACTTCCGGCTCACGGCCCCCCAGAAAAGATCTCGAGCATGCGCAGAACGCAAACTCGGAAACATGCTGTTTACATGCAGGTAGAGACCGGACTATGAGCGACTTATCTAGGTGTTTTTATCGCAGTAGAGTAGATTGGGTAAAGGTGTTTACATGCAAGTCCTGTTGAGGTCTTATTCGTTTACTTACCCGATTATGACTCTGCATGTAAACGTGCTGACACACACACACACACACTTCTCTCTCTCTCTCTCACTTTCCTACTGTCTGTCTTACTTGATCTCTCTCCTACAACCACGCACACACACACACGCACACACACACACACTGTTGTAATCCTCTCGCTCTCTCGCCTTCTTGCTGTCTGTCTCCCTCAATCTCTCACGTACACACACGCACGCACACACACACACACACACACACACACACACACACACACACATACACGTTTACTTTACCAACAGGGGACTATCGGTTTTCATCAACCAAGTGTGGACCTCTATTTCTGGTCATTTTAAAAATACAAAAACATAATACAGAGTTTAGTTTTAAGTACTTTTGTCATAATATAACTTCAAATTGTTGTTTTTTATTTTTTTAAAGAAGTTGCCAAGAGGGGACTTGAATCCTTAAGCGATATTTACATATCTAAGAGGGGACTCCATTCACTGCAGCAGGGGAGCTGTCTGGGCCTATTGTTTCACTCAATGAGTGTTTGCCAACCACAACTGTTGCTTCTGTCAGTCTTAACAGTACAAGAGGGGACCTTCTAGTGATTTAATTGTGTATAAAAATAAATGCTCTGGAATCTATCTTGAAGAGAAAAAATAATCTATTTATGTAAATCACAGATCCCACAATTGAAAAACATCATTTCAAGATATATTTAGAACAGTTAAAAAATGTGTTTTGCGATTAATTTGCGAGTTTACTATGGACAATCATGCGATTAATCACGATTAAATATTTTAATTGATTGATAGCCCTAGTTAGTATTTTTGCTCATGACAAAATTTCCCTAATGAAATGTCTAAAGGCTCTATGAATTATTTTTTACTATAGAGGAAGCAGTAAACTATTTTTTTCTAACCTAATGAATACATAAATGCTGGAGTGTAAGTGTCACTCCATACCATTTAACAGGGGACCAGTGTCATTTTGTACAGGCTAAGAGGGGACTTCTGTCATCCTGTACAATCCAAATGGGAACCATCTTTTCTGTTTAACAGCACAAAGTAATAAAAAAATCTACACATTAAACTTTCTTTGAAGGTCTGTATACTATTGTGCAGGTTCTGAGATATGCTGTAGGTAACTCCATCAAAAGACATGATAGCTTTAAGGCTGTTCAAGTGCAGGGAACAGTGTTTGTTGATTGATTGAACCGTGATCAATTGTGGTAGTTAAAACTGAAGTCATGTTATTGTGGAAAAACTGTCCCTTACATAAGTTCACATTCAAAGAACAGACAAACTTTGTGCTCTAAAATATAAAAGATGGTCCCCACTTGGATTGTACAACATGACACAAGTCCCCTGTTAAATGGTATGGGGCGACACCCACACTCCTGCATGGATCTATTCACGAAGTGTGGAAAAGACTAAATGTAATCCTCATCAATAACCAATAATCATCTTTTAAGATATATTTAGAACAGTTAAATGTGCGATTAATGAGCAATTTGCAAGTTAACTATGGACAATCATGAGATTAATCACAATTAAATATTTTTAATTGATTGACAGCCCTAGTTAGCCCTGTTATATATAAGTATTTTTTCTTATGACCAAATGTCTCTTATGAACTATGGAAGAGCTGTCTAAAGGCTCTATGGAAAATGATTTATTTTCTACTATAGAGGAAGCAGTAAACTATTTTTTTCTTACCTAATGAATACATAAATGCTGGAGTGTAAGTGTCGCGCCATACCATTTAACAGGGGACCAGTGTCATTTTGTACAGGCAAAGAGGGGACTTCTGTCATCCTGTACAATCCAAGTGGGAACCATCTTTTCTGTTTAACAGCACAACGTTAAAAAACAAAATTCTATACATTAACCTTTCTTTGAAGGTCTGTATACTATTGTGCAGGTTCTGACATATGCCTTAAGTAACTCCATCAAAAAGACAGATGATAGCTTTAAGGCTGTTCAAGTGCAGGGAACAGTGTTTGTTGATTGATTGAACAGTGATAAATTGTGGTAGTTAAAACTGAAGTCATGTTATTGTGGAAAAATATCATTTAGAAAAAACTGTCCCATACATAAGTTCACATTCAAAGAACAGACAGACTTTGTGCTCTAAAAGATGGTCCCCACTTGGATTGTACAACATGACACAAGTCCCCTGTTAAATGGTATAGGGCGACACTCACACTCCTGCATGGATCTATTCATAAAGTGTGGAAAAAATGTTATCCTCATCAATACGTCATGTGACAAAGCTTGACAAGAAAGAAATAATTGTTTAGTGTTTTGTCAGTTTCAGTGTCAGAGATGTTTCCTGCTATATCTCTCTGCAGAGGGATATGAACATTTTGTCCCAGATCCTTAAGAGGATATTCAATTGTTTGCAAGTAGAAATGCTGCCTGGAAACAACTATTTAAAAATAATGACAAATAAAGATTCATCAGATTGTCAACAATGCAAGAGTTAAGTCAGCTAGAAGATTGATTTAAACCCAAAAGGCCACTGTTAAACTACCGTATAGATTTCTTCTACTATGCTCTGCTGTAATTCTTTACCATCTCCCATTAAAAAAAAAGAAAACTAAAATAAATAAATTTAAATGGAATGGACACATGCAATGATGCTTCCAGAGACAAAAGCTTAAAAGCACCTACAATGTCAGAAGCAGTGAGAAAGTCACAGACACAGTGCTGCTGGTTGTGGTTCAAAGTACAGAAATGTAAATGTATACTGCAATACTCATACTTAACCTTAATTTGTGGTTTTCTTTCTGATTATCACACAATTGATCAAGTAATGATGAACACATACTGGTGAATAAAGAGGTGAAACCATTTCAAGGCTGTCAAAAATTGCGGAATCTCAGAATTTGATGTGAGAGTTTGCATAAAGTGGAAGGCACACAACCCATGCAGCAATTTTTTTTTTAAATAATTGTAGGTATTATAGTCATAGTTCTTCTTTAGTCCTAGCTCAGCTCTTTATTCAACAGGGTTGACTTTGAACAAAGGTAGTGGTTGGAAAAGAGTACAGGTCAACTTCCCACTTTTACTTGCAGCATGCAGTTACCACAATGTATCAATCAATATTTTAAAATGTTATCCTGGTAATCCTTATCAGTGGTACAAACAATGACATAATGATTTTCTGATCTAAGACATGCTTGTTAGACAAATAATTTAGTAATGAAATAATTGAATAAACGAAACACTGCATACCTTTTTATTTAGAATAATATGCATTTTTAAATAAAGGGCGTCTTTCTTTGCATATATATAGTGATGATATTTAGTGATGTCTGTTTTTTTTTTTATCATCACTATATATATGCAAAGAAAGACGCCCTTTATTTAAAAATGCATATTATTCTAAATAAAAAGGTATGCAGTGTTTCGTTTAGTGATGTCTGTTTTTCTGTCTGCTGTACCCTAGTCTCTTGTGATCAAGGGAATGTGATCTCAATGAGCTCACCTACTTAAATAAATACTATATCAATTAGGGAATATCTTTTGAAGGAAGACTGTTCAGTACAGTTCCACAGACTTGACAAGGAGGATCTAAGCTTTACATGTCTTGCAACTGCAGGTTGGGGGTTAGGGTTAGTCAAACATAGGCCCCTGAGTGCCCACTATAGAAAGGCCTAACGACCATCGTCAGCTCCAGGTAACCATCCCCCACACTGCAGACGATTAGACAGACACAGGTTGAAACAGAATGATGAGCAGAGAGCAACAGAATCTGCTAAAATACCCCCCTCCCCCGCTCTAAAGTCTCTCACTTCTCAGAGGCAGAACTCACTCAAGTTAGGATCTGTGAAGGGCATGGTTGCTGGTCACTCAACTTCTTAATGTCCACATAATGAACTAAACCATAAAAAATATAATATAATAATATACAACTGTTTCTAAAAAGGTGTCTATGAATGCAATTAAGTCATTACTACACCATGCACAATGCCATACTATGAAATTATCATAGAGACATTAATGATTATTTAATCAATCAGGCTCCTTTAGATATGCATTTCACCCCATCAATGTACTGGTAATTTTTCATGTCTTTATTTTTTTTTTTTAAATACCTTAAAAAGGGTTATTTTCCTCCAACACAAGTCTGAACTAAGCAGCACAAAGTATGTAAATCCATTCCATATCTCAAAATTAGACCCCCCCCCCCCCTAAAAACGGTATATAATGTGAAACAAAATTGTATAGTTACAAAATCCTACTGTATCTCTATAGTTAAATTAGTCTTTTATTATGATCACAGCTATTTATTAGAATTCAAGTGAATAAATCAGCTAGTTTGATATTATCTATAATAAAACTGGCATGTCTGATCCTAAGAGATATATATATATATATATATATGTATATATGTATATATATATATATGTATATATGTATATGTGTGTGTGTGTATATATTCTGGACATTTGAGTTCACCTTTTATCTACATTGCTGAGGCTATAGTGAGAGGTAAGTTCCACATGTTTACCATTCACCATGTATTTCTCGATTAATTCAATATTTTCTTCAACTATGTTGTAAAAATACTGTTCTGAGATTAAAATACATGATTCTCTGTTCAAATCAGTATGAAGATAAAAACAATTCATGAAAGAAACTCAGTTGCTTTGGTTATAATTAATAAGCCAGAAAATGGTGTATTCTTACAATCTGGCCATAGCATTATATGTGTAACTATTACAAAATATTTCAAAGGAGTAGTTTGACCTTTTGGTGAAAATACAGATTTGCTTACTTGTCAGGGGTTAGATTCGAAGATCACTGCCACTCTCATATTTGTACACTAAATCACAGCCAGGAGGCTTGTACAGTAAAACAAAACATAAACATGATGGCTAATTGGTATGTTGTGACAGTTATTAAACTTGTATCATACTTATATTATCTGAACAAGATTGAACAAAATTCAAATTATAGACACCCCAACTGTCAATGGAGAGATGTTTGTATATTTATATTTACACATTTTGTTATCCATCATTTATCTCAGGAATTTCCGTATGTGATGAGGACTTCTCTCATTCTTAACAATATTAAACATATGCTTTGTAAACTGCCGTTAATACTTTTACGTATTGTTGACACCTAAAATGTAGAGTGGCCTTTATTTGTTGAGTATAAAATTAGACTGTGAAAAAAGTAGGCATACAGAATGTTGGTGAAAAACTGTAAAGCATAGTAGTTGTGAGTGAGGGGATGGTAGGTATGATTAGTGAATTAGATGATCAATCTACCATTCTTATCAGTCAAAGTTGACACTTGGTATTGTTAGAAACTTAGGATTAATATATTACATATCATGGGAACTTTGTATATTTAAAATTATTGATTTAATACCATACATGTTTCAGAAAACCTCTACTTCCTCCTGTGATATATGAAATCATATGCAATCAGAAAAACTCTCTTACAGTTTTTGTGCATTTTATAGCAATCTCGATGGAAGACAGCATTTGAAAATCTTGACTCCAAGCTCGGCATGATGAAAATCGACCATATTGTATATTTTATCTGTGAACAGTGTTCTTTTGATTGATTTTCTAGAATAGCTATTTTACAGTGAAAAGATCCATGTTGCCTGTGCCTATGTTAAATCATAAATGTGATATCAGCATATTTTGACCAATTTTTTAAATATTAGTCAAACAACAGCAAGGATCAACAAAGCAAAATTCTCCACTATCAGCCTATGTGATGATGAGATGTGTCATCACATCCTCATCCAACAGCATGATCTGAAAGGCTCAGGAATCAGTGCTTCAGTAGAAAAGTGTGAGGTGATTAATTTGAATAGAGACTGTGGGGGTGGGGGGTTGAATGGATTTTCAGGGGGGACCTAAGTATGTAAGAAGTATGCAAGTATGTGTGTGGGGGTTGGGAGAGGGACTCTTCACACCAGTGTGAGTGTGAATGTCACTCTATGCTATCTAAGAGGGAACTTATGTCATTATATATCAGCCAACAGTGGACCCCTGTCATTCCATACAATACAAGTGTGGACATTTTTCTGCAATGCAACAATTCAAGTGCATTTCTTTAAATATAGATTTGGGACTGAAGTACATTATAAAATTGGTATCACTAATTGTAAGATGGTAAATCAAGGTACATTTTGGGGATTGAACAAATTGAAAGGTCTTGACCCTAAAAGTATAAAATTCTTTTAGCACACTTATTTATTATATATTTTTTATTGGTACAAATTAATAGATATGATCTTGCTACTGACTGTTCTATTCCTAATTACAGCTTAGTGTCTGTTTTATTTTCCCTACATTTTTAAATTCTAAAGTATGCTACTTACTACTCCCTTGCCTTCTGGGTAGCCCTTTAATTAATTTATTTAATACAGTGTCATAGTCGACAATTGTTAAGCGATCCATTAAAGCTTCTCATTAAAGATTCTGTTACAAAAACGTACTAACATCATGTTGGACAAATAATTATTACATTAGTTGAGATTACTATCTTTTCGTTACAATATACTTTTGTTATTTCCTCTTTTGATAAAAGCAGAAGTGTGAATGTCGCTCCACGCTATCTAAGAAGGGACTTGTGTCATTTTGTAATAGCCAACAGTGGACCCCTGTCATTACATACAAAAAAGTGTGGAACTTCTTACTGTAATGTAAATCAACAGATAAAATGCGTTCCTTTAACCATAGACTAAGCAGTTTGCAGTTGTGAAAAAAATAAAAACCTTATTAAGTTGTCCATTGTATCTCAAACAAACTTATGATTTCTGGGCCTCTATCCTATATACCATGCTAAAGTACTCTGGCAATATCCAAAATAGCAAGTTCTGTTGTTGCTATCCTTAGATATATAACTTATAGACATATAAGCTGTAAATACAGCTCACTCAAAAAGCCACAATGACAATATTGTTGTGGCAACTTTACTTACAAAATAACATTATATATATATATATATATCATCATATATATCATATATATCATATATCATCATATTTAGATTGTTATCTCTTAAGAACTATCAATTTTACTTATTTATTTCTTACTCATCTATGTTGGAGTGTGAATGTCACTCTATGCTATCTAAGAGGGGACTTCTGTCATTATGTATCAGCCAACAGTGGACCCCTGTCATTCCATACAATACAAGTGTGGACATTTTTGTGTAAGGCAAATCAACAATTAAATTCATTTCTTAAAATATAGATTGGGGACTGAAGTACATTGTAAAATGAATGGAATTCACTAATTTGTAAGATGGTAGATCAAGGTAAATGTTGGGGTTTGAACAATTTTAAAGGTCTAGACCCTAAATGTGTCATTCTTTTACCAGACTTATTTATTATAATTTTTTATTGGTACAAATTAATATATGGTCTTGCTACTGACTGTTATCTTCCTAATATATTCCTACTAATTACAGCTTAGTGTTTGTTTTCTTTTCCCTGCAGTTTTAAATTTTAAAGTGTGAATGTCACTCTATGCTATCTAAGAGGGGACTTCTGTCATTATGTATCAGCCAACAGTGGACCCCTGTCATTCCATACAGTACAAGTGTGGACCATTTTCTGTAATGCAAATCAACAATTAAAATGCATTTCTTTAAAAAATAGACATTGTAAAATGTATGGAAATTACTAATTGTAAGATGGTAAATTAAGGCACATTTTGGGGATTGAACAATTTCAAAGGTCTAGACCCTTAAAATGTATTTTAGTTTTTTTATTGTTTTTTATTTTTTTTTTTATTGATACAAATGAATAGATAGGAGCTTGCTACTGACTGTTCTAAAAACACTAACAAATCATGTTTGACATTTAATTATTACATTAGTTGAGATTACTATCTTTATCGTCTATCCTGTCTTAACTTTTAAAGCTGAGCCTTTACATTTTGTCAGAAAAATACACTAAAATATCATGTTTCAAGAGACTGGTTTTCTTTACTAAGTAGGCTGTTTAACAGCCCTCTACAGTCTGAATGACCTCTTGGGGCTGCAGGCCGTTCACACAATAGAGGAGTGTGATTGAAGCGACGTGTGTGAATTGGTCATTGAACTCCCAGCTCTGGCCAGCAGAGGCGCTGCCGAGTATGGACTAAACACTCACACACTTTCAGGTCCCCTCTTGGCAAAAGTTGAGAAAATGCACCAAAATGTTTTAGGCATGTTTTTAGCTTGATTTAAGGCATGACCAAGAGGGGACCTGAAAAATGTCCCCTCTTGGCTCGGAGGTCCCCTGTTGGTGAAGGTGTTACGACACCGAAGTCCCCTGTTGGATAGTTAGGCAAGTGCACACACACACACACACACACACACACACACACACACACACACACACACACACACACACACACACACACACACACACACACACACACCCAGCCTGGGGTGACGAGGGCTGACAGTTCTGGTTGACTCAGCGCGAGCTTGTCCTTGGACCAGACATCATGTAGGAGGGAACTGGTGGTGCTCTGTGTGTGTGTGTTTGTATTTGTGTGTGTGTGTGCGTTTGGATGTGTATGTGTGTGTGTGTGTGCGTGCATTTGGATGTGTGTGTGTGTGTGTGTGTGCGTTTGGATGTGTGTGTGTGTGCTTGGATGTGTGTGTGTGTGTGTGTGTGCGTTTGGATGTATGTGTGTGTGTGTGTGAGGGGAAAGTGTGAAAGACTGGAAGTGAGGGGTGATAAAGAGTGTGCCAGAAAAACAACAGGCGACCTTTGGAGTGTGTGAGCTTGTATGTGTGTGTGTGTTCATGCATGGACACACACACATTTGCATGCACATGTTTTCGTGTGTGTGTGTGTGTGTGTGTGTGTGTGTGTGTGTTAGTAGCAGCATGTGGATAAAGATGAATCAAATCCACCAATACTAGTTTTCCAATGTGCTGAGAAGCCTTCAGTGTGCCTTCCCAAAATACTACCATGTTCATATACGTATGTAAGGGATGTACAGAGCTAAAATAATCCCCTTCAGGGCGAAGGACGTTCTATACATTATTCTGCTTATTACACGGCTACTTGCTCAAACGAAAAAATAACTTCTACTATGCAAGTGAACGGAGCGTTCCACAGCATTGAGAAGAGCCGTGTAATAATATAAAGTAGTCCATCTATTGCTCATGTTGTCTGGAAAAGCATTAGGTGGATTTTTTTTTGCCAAATCCAAGATGGCCATGATGCACATGTTGCCCGATACACAATAGGAAATATGCATTGGGTATGAAACCATAATTCATGATGATCATTCGTGTGGTCATTCACTGTGTAGGATGTAGCTGTGTGTGTGCGTGAGTATGTGTGTGCGTGTGTGTGTGTGTGTGTGTGTGCGTGTGTGTGTGTGTGTGTGTGTGTGTGTGTGTGTGTGTGTGTGTGTGTGTGTGCGCGCGTGACTTGTCGGAATAATAACACTATCCGGACCAATCAATGTAAAAGATCAGCGCCAAATCCAGCCCAATCCCTGCTCTATGACTCCAGCGCCAACAAAAAAAGTATTGAGTTTCACTTTCGCTTTACCACTGCCGCCACCGCCGCCACATGGCCGGCGTGCCAGAGGAGCTCACGAGCCGCGTCAACATTTTGGCGCGCTAACCACCAACCTCTCTCTCCGCCACCGACCAACTGTCATTTTAACAACGGCAGATTAAAGCTGATTATTCCCGGGGGGGGGGGGGGGGGGGGGGGGGGGGGAGAGAGGCATTAGGCAGATATTAGGCGACAGTTGGTGCATTCTGTTGGGTACGACGGGGGGGTGGGGGGGGGACTGGAGTGGTTGTTGTGAAGCCAGCAGTGTGTCCCTGGACGCTGGCTGGTGAATATCTAGTATCGAGTGTGTCTGACTCACGCTTGGTCCTCTTGAGGGTCGACGTTGAAGTATTTTTTTCGCGACGCCACGCGTTTCAAAAACAGCAGCGACGCAGCAGCTCAGGATGTAAACGTGAAGTCTGGACTGAACGGGCAACGTGGAACGCTGAGTCTGTTCCGTGTTCCTGTTTACGTGCCTCGTGTTCAACTTAACATGACCCAGTTATTCACCGGCCCTATCATAAGCTCCTATTTAGTTAATTCGGGGGCAGCATGTGGCTGAGGGTAGAGCGGGTCGGCTGGTAACTGGAAGGTTGCTGGTTCAATCCCCGGCTCCTCCTCCTCCTAGCTGTGAGTGTGGAGGTGTCCCCTGAGCGAGACGCCTCCTCACCCTGACTGCTCCTGACCAGCTGGCCAGTCGCCTTGAGCGGTCGACTCCGCCAGTCGGTGTGTGAGTGTGTGTGTGTGTGTGTGTGAACGGGGGAATGTGAGGCAATATTATGAGGCGCTTTGAGTGGCCAGTGGTTAGAAAAGCGCGGTATAAACGCAGTCCGTTGGCCGTTCAGCTGGCTTAAGTACTTACTAGCCACCGTGAACTCCGATGACACGTCATTAAGGAGCAGGACGGGGGTTACGTGAGGCGCTTGTACGTCGGGGATCAAACCTAGTACCTTTCCCCGCCGGGGCGTTGAGCACTAACTACACCGTCCTACCTCTCTGCTCAATGTTTCGTGGGGGTATTATCTTTCAGCTATTTCCGTCTCCTCGCTCAACAGCCATTACGCATAAATTAACTTTCAGATTTAGCACTCTATCTCTCACTCTCGTTTAAAACACATTTAGCTGTAGTGGCTTATTATAACTGTGTGTGTGTGTGTGTGAAATGAGATATTAGCCCGCTGTGTCAGCATCATGTTTGACGGCGTCGACGGGGTTTGGGTGCTCCCTGCCTAATCGTCCCCCTGATGCTTCGACAGTGTGGTCAAGGTACAGCTTGTTCTTTATCAAGTTTGATGAACTAAACGAACCTATTATGGAAAAATGAACGGATCACTGTGCTCTCAAAGAGTGGATAGGTGTAGAATGGTATGTCCATGAAAACCAATAGGTAAATAATAGTAATGTGTTAATTACATTAATACTGATAATTAATGTCAGGTTTGGAGCTCAATTATTGCTCTGAGACTTTTTAGCGTTCAGCTGTGTGGGTTAAGTCCTCGTTTGATTGTGTTTCTCTAAAGTGTCTTAAATCGCTTTAAATTATAAATCTCATATATGCTTGGATTTCTTAATCAAAGCTTAAGCAACTATTTTATTGGATTTTTCTTCATAGCGTTGCTATTATTTAATCGAGTCATTCGCGCAAATAAAAGTTTAATCAAAAACGACTTCACTTTTTACCCCCCCGCGCAAATAAACGTTGTGTGTCTTCGCCGTTCATGTAAGGCATATCCTCCAACGCCTCAATCTTACCTTTTTGTAACGACAAATTGTGAACATTCCAGAACAGGCAGACGCACACGATCGCATCAAGGACCCTGACAGGCAACATAAAAACGGCTGTCAAGACGTTGCGCGGAAACTCGTGAAAAAGAACGCAAAAAGAAAGAAAATATCAAACATCGATCCAGGAGAAGGAATGCGGCCCGGAATGGCTCATCAATGATTCATGGACCGGCGGGGCCGCGCACCATATGTGGCTGATCAGGGCGACCAATAGGAACATGGAAAACAACACCAGGAAAAATTGAAGTCGGATTGAAAGAGAGAAAAAACTGCGAGGGGACGGAAATGAGGACTTGGGTAACATATGGTACAGTGCCCGAAGCGCCGCTTCAGGTGGTGTCTATTTTAAGCACATTAGTGCCCATTCTGTGTGCGTGTGTGTGTGTGTGTGTGTGTGATCTCTCCCTCTTTTGGAACACAGACACACACACATATACGCACACACATGCACACGCACACATGCGCCCGACACATGAAACGCGGTCAATGACGTGTCCGAAGGCGTCGGCGCTCGTGCTCGGCGTATCTTTTCCGTTGTGGCTGTGATAAATATTTTAGAGGCTGTAAACATTCCACTGCACCGTGCGAATCTCAGACTGGTGCTTTTACAAAAATAGCAAATACTGAATCCACGAATCCCAAAGCCATGTTCCTGGGGTCGTTTAAAGGAGATACATCTTATGAGGCAAATACCCGTCAAGCCGGTTACAGAACGTTTAATAATTATCTAGAAATGAAATCAAATGGATGATCAGATGAAGGTTTTCTTGTATTTACATTATCAAGGGTCACTAACGAGAAGGACGTGTAGAGATATATTTTTCGGTTAACAAAAGTTCGATTTTTGGTTGCATCCTGGTCCGTTTATTGTTCACCCAATCCTTCTGAACCGAACTGAACCAACAGGATCTTTGATCACGTAAGCAGGTGAACTCATCCAATGTGTGTGACCCCGAGTCGTACACATATAGTCAAGAGTCCAAGACACACATATACATAGAGCGAGAGAGAGACAGACCCAGACAGAGAGAGAGTCAAACAGGGCGAGAGACAGGGACCCAAAGATAAGAGTCCAGGACAGAAAGAGACCTAGACACAGACAGAGAGACAGACACAGACAGAGAGACAGACAGAGACAGAGACAGACACAGACAGAGAGAGAGACAGAGACAGGGACAGGGACAGAGACAGAGACAGAGAGACACCCAGACAGAGAGAGAGCACAGGACTGACACATGAATTTCAAATCCAAAACGGTGGGTTTCATCAGCATACAGAAGCGCCCTCCTCAATCCCATCCTCCACGAACACTTCCCTCGCGCCGCGACACAAAAAAAACAACAATCTATAATTGTGGGAGAGAAAACAACCCAAAAGAGAAAATCAATCTCTGCTGTCAGCGTGAAGCAAATAAGATTGTTCTGGGTGCGATCCAGGCTGTTTCTGAGCGGACGAGATTGATCAACAGCGTTTTGCGCTGCTACGTGAATTATTCAACCAATAACATATTTGTTTGGGGGGAAGATTGCCAGCTTAGGACAACAAATGGCTTTCGACAAAGTCATTTGGAGGATGAGCCTCCGAAGAGGGAGCTCAAATTGAAACGACAGACTTAAAGCGAGCAGTGGGCGGCTGCCGTCGCGACGATGTAACCCAGATATGTTCGGCAAAGCCGCACGGAGCACAGGATTAAATAGAGACAAGGAGAACGACGCGCGGAAATGTTTCTCCTTTTCAATTTTCCAGTTTGACAACTTAAGGGACTCAAACACGTTTCCCTGAACTGTCGCTTGGCGGGGGGGCTTTTATATCGCAGGCAGGGTGCTAACTTTAGCGAAAGTAGCTGTCGGAGGTTTGGTTGTTGTCATCTTGCGGGGGGAGGGAGGGGGGGGGGGAGAGAGAGGGGGTTGAGATCGGCCTGTCAAACTATGCCCCACCATAGGATATCAATTCTGTCAGCCGACGGGGGGAGGGAAGACGATTACGTTTGCACTATTATTTTCCTGGAACGTTAAACCGGAGAAGTGGAGCTGTACAGAGCCATTAGAGAATTGTTCGGCATTGTAATAAATTAAGTGGAAGTTTTTTATATACATGTATATAAACTTGAACTTTACATTTAAAGGGTATAAAGTTTTGCTAAAGGTTTCACTTCAGTTTAGGTGTGAAGCGTGAAGATACATATATTAACCCGACGCACGATACAACAAGAGACTATTTAAATACATATTTACTGCATTATTTACTGTAATTGCACAACATTTTTGCACCACACTGTATTTTGCACTACAATCAACCGTGGCTGGTAGGCTACCACTACCACTTTTTGGCTGAATATAGTTTGCGTGAAATTATTATTTTTGTCAAAGGATTTCTTTAGTACGTATCTTGAATTCAACCTCTTCATTGTGGTCACTGACTGCATAACCCTGTCTGAGTTTAATTTCAGGATAATACCAGGATCGCTTTACTCTATCCCTTACATAAGGTCAACTTAAGTTAAGTAAAGTTATACGGATATTACTACAAATACAAATACGGTTTCTGATGTATAAAAACATCCACAGCCACTCGCTTCAACCAAAGTATTGTTAGGTACAACGTACACATAGGTAATATGTATGATTACATCCATAGCAAGTATTCTTAGGAATAACGTCTAAAAATAGCCACATCACTTCAAAGACAGGTCTTTTACTTTGAAGCCGAGCTAACAACTGAGAAACGTTAAACGAAAAAACGCTTTGATTAAGCTTTATTCAGGCATAATCCATAAATATACGCATATACACCAACATCAACCGACGGTCCCTTGGGTAACGTATATATTAATACATCCACAGACCCTCACTTCAACTTCAAGTATTCTTGGGTATAACGTCCAAAAATAGCCCCATCACCTCAAAGACACGCTTTTTTATTTTTAAGCCGAAATAATGACGCGTCAGAAACTAAACCAATTCACTTTCGCAGAGGCTCGTCTCCGCTCCTCCGTGCGCGCGTATCGCCAGGGTCAGCGTTTCGCCGGCGCAGGTGTGCCCTCCTGCTTTCCATAACGCACTTTGATGCTCCACAAAAGGCTGCTCTCCTCCTCCTCCTCTTTCCATTCTCTCCATCCTTCCTGTCTTAATACATTAAGCTCCCCGCCATTAATTCAGCGTCACGCTTTTTTTTTCTTCTTAAAGCAAGAGATGCTGTCGCAATCAAAGCGTGTTAGTGTCTGTTGTGCGGACACACGCGAACACACACTCACACTCTCACACACGTTCACACTTATACACACACACACACAAACACACGTGCATGTGGACACTGACACTGATATGGTCTAATTGTAGCCCATGTACCAGGTTACCCGCGGCAACAGTGCAGATGTGTGATGAGAATAGCAGTGTGTGTGTTTGTGTGTGTGTGTGTCTGTGTGTGAGTGTGTGTGTGTGTGTGTCTGTGTGTGTATTTGTGTGAACGTGTGTGCGCATGTGTAAATGGATGCAGTTTCCCTTTAATTATTCACCCAATCTACGAAGGGGTGTGTGTGTGTCTTTGTGTGTCTGTGAGTGTGTCTGTGTGTGTGTCTGTGAGTGTGTCTGTGTGTGTATGTCTGTGTGTGAGTGTGTCTGTGTGTGTGTGTGTGTGTCTGTGTGTGTGTCTGTGTGTGTGTCTGTGAGTGTGTCGGAGAAGGAGCGATAGAAAGGAATGATAAAGAAGTTAATCACTGACACCAGCAGATTTGGACATTATTTATTTATACTTACCACACTCACTTCTACGTATAACTCCCGGAACGGTGCACAATCTGTTTTGACAAAACAGCGACTGCGTGTGTTGTGAGTGTTTGTGTGTGTATCAGTGCCTGCCTTTGTGTGTACACACACACGTACGCATTCAAAACCATCATTCACCACAGTCATCTTCTTTTGGATGTCTGGATATGGGCTGTACATCCTCAAAATATATATGAAATCCTAAATTCATAAAAAAAAAAAAAAATGTAAAAGTATGTAAATGCAAACAACAGCGTTTAAACAACGGAACATTAGGGCCTGTGCTCGGTCTAAACGCCTTCCTCCCGCTCCCCTTCAAAGGTTCTGTTCCACTTTGGGTCCTTTATTTCGGGAGTGGGTCAAAACTGTGTGGGAAACACGGTCACTCCATGACCCCTGCTACCACTTCCAGCCCCGTACCATGTCCCCGTTATCACAGTCTCTCTCTCTCTCTCTCTCTCTATTTTGTATTTTTCCACGCACGGTGCATAACAGCTCGCATCCACCCGCTTTGGTAAACCGCCGTGTAGCATCAGTTTTTTCGAGAAGTCTGGCGATGAATTGCGTTGTTCCTCGGAGCTACGTGGGTTATTGTGATGATAGCAGGGCCAAAAAGGATTTTTTAAGAATTAGGATGATGATTAGGATTGTACCATTACTCAATACAGGAAGAATCTCCTGGTAATGCCAAGTCACATGACCTGCGATCTATTGTCTGTTATCGTTAACACATTTGTAGAATATATATTAAACCTACACACAGAGACACACACAAATGCTACAGCACACCACACACACACACACATAATGTATGGAATTGTATCTCGGACAGACTGTATTACATTATATATTTCTGGTCTATTTCAGTAATTTATAATGTTCTCTCTCTCGCTCTCCCCCTCTCTCCCTCTCAGCGTATTTCCTAATGCGTTTCTGTTGTCTCCCTCCCTTCAGCCAACATATTTCTTAACGTATTTCTGCAGTCTCTCACTTTCTCTCAGACTAATAGGTGTTCATTGGACTACATGGCTGTCCCCCAGGAGAGGGTTGGTGGGGGGGAGGAGGAGGAGGAGGAGGAGGAGGGTGTAGAGAAAGGGCCACATCTTCCGTCTCTCAGACGTGACCGCAGACGTGACCAAAAGGGAAGACCTCGCCGCCTTCTAATGTCACGATCCCCACCTCATCACCTGAGGGGGCTGGGGAGCGAGTCCATGGGAGGATTATTATTTAATTGGTCTTCGTTAACAATGTGGTCATCAGTGTTGTGCATGAACAAGTTCATTCTTCTATGGACTTTGAACTGAACGCAACATATTTTTAACTAAAGAACTTGAACTTGAACTATTTCTAGATCTTGTGACATTCTGAATTGATGCCTTAGGCCCAGAAGACGGGTTTATTAAACAGAGTTACTGCCTTAGTTGTGATGAATGAAACAGGTGTACAAATAATATCCACAGCAATTTGAGATTGTAGTGATGGGCAGCTGGTAATGGAGAGGATTCATTTAAAAGATAAACACAGAATATTCACTCCAACAGTTTTTCTTCGGTTTCTAAAAAAACTTAATGAACTGAACATGAACTAGTTCAAAACTGAATTGGTGAACTATGAACGTGAATTTATTCATTTTATTTTGTATGAACTGAACATGAACTAGTTCAAAACTTAATTGGTGAACTATGAACATGAATTTATTCATTTTATTTTGTATGAACTGAACATGAACTAGTTCAAAACTGAATTGGTGAACTATGAACGTGAATTTATTCATTTTATTTTGTATGAACTGAACATGAACTAGTTCAAAACTGAATTGGTGAACTATGAACGTGAATTTATTCATTTTATTTTGTATGAACTGAACTTACGGATGAACTGAACTAGTTCATGTGAAGTGTGAACTTGCACAACACTGGTGGTCATAGGAGCTGAACACATTTCTGCCGGCTGAGGCCCTAGCTACAGGAGAAGACTCACAACGCTGACATCGTTTGTATGGATCGAAATGACATCAGGTCGATGGATATGGCGGCATGCGGCTCAGGAGGTAGAGTGGGTTGTCTGGTAACCTGAAGGTTGCTAGTTCGACCCGCCTAGCTCAGTGTCGAACTGTGTATCTGAGCGAGACGCCTCACTGGTTTACTCCGCCGTCAAAGTGAATGTGTGCATGAATGAATGAATACGATACAACTTTATTAATCCCCCGTAGGAGAAATTTGTTAAATGAATTTGAGTGGCGGCTGGTTAGAAAAGCGCTGTATAAATGCAGTCCATTTACCATATGCAACTGGTTTAGTGTTAAAATAATATATCAATATATTTAGCTTTTCTTCTCTGTGCTGCTCTTTATTGACTCAATCTGTTTTCCTCGAGATAGATGAGAGAGAGAGAGAGAGAGAGAGGGAGAGAGAGAGAGAGAAGGAGGGACATCAAGGTCTCTTGGAATAAAAATTGTCTTATTAATTTTGTGAAGAAGATTTAATAAATAAGTAAATAAATAAATGTTGATTAAAAACGACCTCATCTGGGCCGCTGGCAAAATTACAGACAGCGACAGGGGACATGATCAGATGATTGATTACACTCATTTCTAAAACACACACACACACACACACACACACAAACACAGGCACACAGACACACACAGGGTACAAAATGAGGACGATGATGCAGGTGGCGAGACTTCAAGGCCTGTGAGTAGTAATCAAGACGAAGGACAAAGAGCCGAGCCAGCCGGTGTAACCAGGGGATTCACATTCACCTCGCCGCCGCCTCTTAGCTCACAGGCTAACGCTAACGTAGCCCGCTTCATCGATTCCCCTTACAAGTCTGTGGACCAAACTTGTAAGGGGAATCGAGTGATTTTGAGTTAAAAAAAAAAAAAAAAACTTTATTTTACACAAAACTTTTTTTTTTTTCTCCATTCTTAAACCAAACCAAACAAACTGAGGTCATTCCAGTTTAAAGATTAAGATGCAGATTTTTTTAAAAGAGAAGATAGAGCGAACGGCCATGTTGGAGTTCAGGAATAAGTTCGGCTAACTCGTGACCGAGAGAGCGCGCGAGAGAGAGAGAGAGCGAGAGAGAGCGAGAGAGAAAAAAAAAAAGTCGTACAGCAGCATCAACTCTAGTAGGAAACCGAGATAAATAACAAAAGGGTTTGCACTCGACCCGTTGGAAATCCTTCTCCTCTGGCCCGGAGTGATTCCACCGCTTGTTGTTGTGCGCCGGGAGCAACATCCGATTGGACCTGCTTCTGCTAACCTTTAGCGCTGGTTCAGCCCCCCGTGACAGACGGCCAGCTAGACTCGGACCCTAGCGCCGGAAAACAACTAAAGTAAACATAAGGGTGTGTGAGCGGGAGGAAGAACCCAAAACAACAGCAGCACAAAGCAAACCCACAGCGTGCCGTGTTTCTGCCTGCTCTCCATCCATGTGATGTTATTTATTTACAGACAAACGCGCAACGAACACAGCAAATATATATTGTTCAAAACGGGAACAGGATTTGCCAGGTTGTCAAGGCAGCCAACTGTCAATCACGGAGTGAGTCTCCGGATGCCAAAAACCACCGCCAACACGGGGTCTGAGATTCATGCCAAGACAAGATCTCTATTTTCGACGAAGACCGGCGCCGCAACATGTTTCCGAGAAGTCCCGGAGAAAAAAAACACCATCTTTTATTAACTTTCTCGAATGATTCTATCGAGATACCCGAGGACGGTGAGGGGTTGTGGTGGGAATCGATTTTTTTCGAAGGCTGATAACTCGGTGACGTGGTTCTATGTCACCAACGCGACGTGGTGTTTGTTTGCACAGCGTACGTCTTGACACGTCGAGGTGGCCACAGGCCATGCAGATGAAATTTGCATGGCCTGAAAATGAACGTGAAAATCGTTTTGTTTTTTTTTGGCAGTTTGAAAGACGTGGGAAAGTGTCTCGGGAGAGAGCTCGCTTCTTTTTACGGAACATT
>NW_028180415.1:10000-16840 GCF_964030765.1 Micromesistius poutassou | reverse complement strand
AAACCTTATCAGTTGAGCTGATAATGTTTGCTTAGAGAGGGACATAGAGAGCTTGACATTTTTTAAATGTCGGAAATGTGTGTATGTGCGTTGTTGCTGTTGTTGTTGTTTACTTTATGACATCAAAGTAATTTATTACCATATGCCAGGCTCCTTTTCTCCCAGAAAATGAATATCTTCAGTAATAATAATATTATTATGTAATATGTATTATGTAATATCATTTTGACGTTTTATAGTACGTACACATCAATGCAATCCAACATATATTTAAATCTGTGCTCAGGTATTTCATAGTTAGATCCTATCATACAACATCAGATTAAATGTCTGGCGTCCTATTTTTAATCTAAACAAATGAGGTAATTAATCCAAGTAATGATTTAATCCGATTCTCTTCACTGTAATCATGAAATGATCATAAACAATACCTTTTTTATTTTCTATTGGTTGATTGGACGACACGAGCAGATCCTGCTGTGTTTATTTTTGTTACAATCAGGGGAATTCTGCCAAATCAACATATTGAATACGGCAGTTGGCTTGGACTCAAGAGTCACTGCCCTTTGTTCAAATTCAGTATTTTGCATTCCATGTCCTTTATAAGATTATTTTTTCATAATAAATGACAGTCTGGTTATGGCTGTACATGTATTCAACGTGTCATGTCTATGTTATTACAGTGTTTCGTGTGTTTAATTGAGGAGGCTTCGTCCTGGTTTTTAAAGGGTCTACTGTCGTCCTGTAGTTCTCGTCCACTGTAGCCCGACCTAAACCGAACAACGCCGAACCATTCCGACCAATGGCAAGGCACAACCCGATGATTGACGTGACAGCCCGCCAACCGAAACTCTCGGTGGAGAAACGTTCAGACCTCCCCCGTGCTGTAGTCGAGGGGCGATTGTTTTGGTAAGTTGAGAGAGAAAAAAAGTTCATTGAAATCTTTCCAATGAATCGTTAACGTGTGACAGGGTGAAAGTGACGGCGTGAACCCCCAGTGACGGCTTGTGTTACTTCGTTAAAACGGTGGGCGAAGTGTCCGAAGTTTGGGTCCGTGTTTTTGTTGACGTTTTTCGGGTTGTAACCGCTTACGCAAGACGCGCAGTATTGTCGCATTGGGACAGGATTTGCTTTGTTAAAACTCGAATTGACGTTGTGAGTGTTTTCGACGCCAGAACGGCGAACGTTGACGTCCGCCGTTGACGCAACCGTGATATTGTCGACGTGTTTAATCGCTTTTGTTTCCTGACTGTCATACTTTCACATTAGTGTTGTTCGAGAACCGACGAGTGTCATCGTTATCCCTTTTAAGTACAACAACCGTCGTGTCACGTTCGAACGTATCGTTCGCTTCGGGACGTGTTCACTCGATTTTTTGACCACATATTTCCAAAGAATTGTCTTTCGATTGTAAGCGTCGAATGAATGGACTCCTATCGCGCATGCGCGACTACATTAAAGTTTATAAACAAGGCCTGCTGCGTGCGCAGCTCGAAATGACACGATTGCTAAATTCTGAAAACACCGAATGTATGAATCATCACATGAGTTGGTTCAGGCAATAAGTCAGTTATTACTCACTAAACATTTTGTGTAAATGAATTGTTCTCACAAAATGTTTCAGGTTGGCTGTGCAGATCTGTGACGTTCATTCTGTGTGTGTGTGTGTGTGTGTGTGTGTGTGTGTGTGTGTGTGTGTGTGTGTGTGTGTGTGTGCGCATGTGTGGGCCTGCACAAATGCCTCTGACAGCACCTGGAGGAGAGCATTAAACATTGTTCCTGTCCCATAGTGGTGTGGGAGGTGGTGAACCCAAACCAAGCAGCCAGTGAGACCAGAAGACCAGGGTTCTTCAGTCAGTCTCCCCCCACCCAGGTATCAACCGTGCAGAGGAAACACTAGTCTAAAGGCTCTGTCTCATCGCTAGTTAACAGGGATCTGTTTGGTCATTCGCTGAGTTTATTACCGTAAATCAGCATCTGTTAACCAGGGGGAAAAAACATAATTTACATTAACTTTTACGTATAATCTGTAAGGTTTTAGCATTTCTTCTTTCCTCGCGGTTTCTGGAGGGTGTGAGCATGAGTGTGACACCCTGGGGTGGGTTTAGGGTCAGGGTTTACCCTGTCTGCGTATATATCATGTTCTACCAGTCGAGTCACCTCTTGGGGTATTTGCTCTGGACAGCAGGAGAGAAGATGGACACGGCCGTGAACCAATCAGACGGCCTGCTCCTCTCTGAGGAACGCCTCCTTCCCACCAGTGACAGCCATATGGAGTATGGTATGTAAAAAACAGCTGCAGGGGAGAAGCCTTGTTATAGTGCGACTTGGAAGGAGACCGGCAGGTTTCCTTAGGGTAATATAGGGTGAACTGAACTGTGTGGGTAATATAGGGTGAACTGAACTCTGGGTAATATAGGGTGAACTGAACTCTGGGTAATATAGGGTGAGCTGAACTCTGGGTAACATAGGGTGAACTGAACTCTGGGTAATATAGGGTGAACTGAACTCTGGGTAATATAGGGTGAACTGAACTCTGGGTAACATAGGGTGAACTGAACTCTGGGTAACATAGGGTGAACTGAACTCTGGGTAACATAGGGTGAACTGAACTCTGGGTAACATAGGGTGAACTGAACTGTAGGTATTATACAGTGAACTGAACTGTAGGTAATATAGGGTTAACTAAGGCAAGAGGTGATCCTATCCCTCATAGATATTCAATAAGCGTTTTCTATTTTATTATATTCTGTGTGCTATTCTGGTCAAATCTTTTATCACATAATATACCTGAAATTCCGCTTACCAAAATGATAATATTGTAATACCTCTATTCAGGAATACCTTTTAGCATTTTCTATTATTTAGATTATGAGCAGGGGGGTTAGGCACCTTGCCTGGGCATCTCAAACCCAGTACTTTTCGGCAGGGAGTCGAAACGACATACCTTCTACGTCAGGGGTACCCTACACCTGTCAGTCAAATCCATGACCGTAAACTACGCAAAACCAGTTCATGAGAACATCTCCTCCTTGAGACATAAAGGAACCCCCAAGTATGTTACTGATGGGTCTATGATGGGGGAATCATGAGATCTACGAGGAAGCATCTTATCCTCCATGTTTGTAGTTCACAAACCACCTGTTTGTAGTCCATTGGTTGTGGTGTCTCCTTCAGACGACCTCCCGGCCCTGCAGGAGGTGCAGGCTGAGGGCCTGACGGAGACGCCGGCCTATCAGGTGGAGGGGGGCGTGTCCCACCTGGAGAGGGAGAACAGGACGTACTCCGGCCCCCCGGACACACACTGGCTGACCCAGCTGGCCCACATCGCCACGGGGCCCCAGAGTCCACTGCTGCAGGGGCCCCCGCGGTACACACACACGCACGCACACACGCACACACACACACACACACACACACACACACACACACACACACACACACACACACACACACACACACACACACACACACACACACACACACACACACACACACACACACACACACACACACACACACACGTAATGACACACACACACACACACACACACGTAATGACACACACACACACACACACACACGTAATGACACACACACACACACCCACGTAATCACACACACACATAATGACACACACAGACGTAATGATGCGCACACACACACACACACACACACACACACACGTAATGACGTACACAAACACACGTAATGACACACAGACACACACACACACACACAGATACACACCCACGTAATGACACACACACACACACACATACACACCCGTAATGACGCACACAAACACACGTAATGACACACACACACACACCCACACACACTCTTATCACTTCTACTGCCAGCAGGGCAGGGCCCGGTGTCAGTGCTCGGATGCTGATACCAGTGCTAGTACCTGTTAGCATACTCTAGAACACACCATCACAATATCTCTTGTGTCTCCTCCTCTCCCCCCAGCCCGCCGCCCCTGCGCGTCTTCGCCACCAGCTGTGGCCTCCATTCCTATGCCAGACCTCCTCCTCCTACTCCTCCTACTCCTCCTAGTCCTCCTCCTCCTCCCTCCTCTCCTTCTCCTCGGGCCAGCAGCCACCCTGCGCCCCCTGCAGGCCGGGGCAGGGGCCGCAGGCGCACCAGGGTGAGAGGCACACCACTACTCTAGTGCTGCTACTACCTAGTACTACTGCTAGTACTACTACCATAACTACTCTCTATTACCACCACCACTACCACTACTACTACTACCACTACTACTACTAGTACCATAACTACTCTCTATTAACACCACCACTACCACTACTACTATGTACTACTACTACCACTACTACCATAACTACTCTCTATTACCACCACCACCACTACTATGTACTACTACTACCACTACTACTACTAGTACCATAACTACTCTCTATTACCACCACCACTACTACTATGTACTACTACTACCACTACTACTACTAGTACCATAACTACTCTCTATTACCACCACTACTACTACTACTACTACTACCACTACTACTAGTACCATAACTACTCTCTATTACCACCACCACTACCACTACTTCTATGTACTACTACTACTAGTACCATAACTACTCTCTATTACCACCACTACTACTACGTACTACGTAGTAGTACTACTACTACCACTACTACTACCAGTACTACTACTACGTACTAGTACTACTACTGCTTGTACTACTACCATTACTACTCTCTTGGTGGTTTATGAGGTCTTGTATGTCCCCATAGTGCAGCTCTGTTTGTGGTTTATGAGGTCTTCTATGTCCCCATAGAGAAGCTGTGTGTGTGGTTTATGAGGTATTGTAGGTCCCCACAGAGAAGCTGTGTGTGTGGTTTATGAGGTCTTGTAGGTCCCCATAGAGAAGCTGTGTGTGTGGTTTATGAGGTCTTGTAGGTCCCCATAGAGAAGCGGTGTTAGTGGTTTATGAGGTCTTGTAGGTCCCCATAGAGAAGCTGTGGTTGTGGTTTATGAGGTCTTGTCTGTCCCCCCCCATAGAAAAGCAGCGAGGTGTCCACCCGCTCCACGCCGTCCGACGATGAGGACATGGGCTGGAGCCACTCCTGGCCTCCGACCGCGTGGCACTGTTTCCTTAAAGGTACAGGCACTCCCAAGAAAATCCACTTTAACCCGATGTTAACCGCGCCCACAATCACATGTTGGGCCTAACGTAGAGGACAAATTACAAATGCTGACAAGTCAATAATAAGTCAATAATGTTTCTAATTATACAAAAACAATTAAAATGTTATTTGTCTCAATAAAGCTGTGTTCAGGCGTTCAAAAGGCCTTGGGTACGCTACGCAGCACATGAGCAGCAGTGCCTCTGAGTGCCCCGTGTGTGTGTGTGTGTCCGGGGGTGGGGGGGGGGGGGGGGGGGTTTAAAAGCAGCCCCGGTATAAATACCCTGAAGGGTCGGGCCGTAGTGACGGGTGTTGTGTGGTCAGGATCCCGGGTCCGGTTCCACAGCGGGCCCCGGGCGGGCTGGCAGGACGTGGAGGAGCTGGTCTCTGCCGAGGACGACTCCGGGCTCCAGGAGAAGGGGGGCTCGCTGAAGGTACGTGGCGGTTTGTATACCCACCAGAAATGGGTTTCGTAGGTCTATGGATTATCCAATCGTCAGCCTCATGGCATTATTGCTTAAGTCCTATTTTAAGGTTGTAATCTTGTGTTTAGCGTCAAAAATGCCCGGGGCAAATGGATGACTATGAGGCAGATAGTGATTATGGAATGAAAAAAGGACTCTGATTGGTTCTGGATACAGCCAATGAGGCGCAGGGAATCATCAGTTGATTAGAGCGAAGAGTAGAGTTAGAGGTGAGAGTAGAGGTGCGATTTCACAATTTCGGCAAAATATGACTTAGGCAATTATGCTTTGAGTCTAAGGCAATATAATATAATCAGAATGTAATTATAATAATATGAATCTCTGTAGATGGATGGATAACACATATTTTCACATCATCCAATAATGTATTGTGTAGGTCTATGTATTTGATAATGTAGTACTGCTGATATGACCATGTGTGGTGTATGTATTTGATAATGTAGTACTGATGATATGACCATGTGTTGTGTATGTATTTGATAATGTAGTACTGCTGATATGACCATGTGTTGTGTATGTATGTTATAATGTAGTACTGATGATATGACCATGTGTTGTGTACGTATTTGATAATGTAGTACTGATGATATGACCCATGTGTGGTGTAGGTGTACGGGTCGGACGGTCTGCGCCTAACGGAGCACTCGGAGGTCATCTCCTCCAACCAATCCGTCCTGCAGCTGACCTTTGACCCCGGTGCATTCGGACACACCCCCCTGACGGCCCACTGTCCCCTGGACCACCCCTTCTACGTCAAACACAAAGGTGTGTGTGTGTGTGTGTGTGGTAAAGATTTAATCTAAGGCTGTATCACACACCCATCTCTGTCAATGTTCTCTCTCTCTCTCTCTCTCGCTCTCTCTCTCTCGCTCTCTCTCGCTCTCTCTCTCTCAGGGTGGGCCTCGTTCTACCCCAGCCTGACCGTGGTGCATTATGGGATACCGTGCTACGAGGTGGAGCGGGGGGACGTCTGTCTGCCTCCGGGGCACCGCGACGCCGTGCGGACGGACGCCTCGCTGGTCTTCAACACGTTCAGGAGGTCAGCCCCCCTGCAGAGACTTACAAAATAAAAGTCTGTAGGACACGTGGTTACAAAATAAAAGTCTGCAGGACACGTGGTTACAAAATAAAAGTCTGCAGGACGCGTGGTCACAAAATAAAAGTCTGTAGGACGCGTGGTTACAAAATAAAAGTC
>NW_028180415.1:0-5000 GCF_964030765.1 Micromesistius poutassou | reverse complement strand
CACATAGAAAAAAAAGGATAATTCAATTGTTTATATCATATAATCAATATTTGATCGGCTAAAATTATAAAACAGTTATATATATATCGTTGTAAATGACTAAAAAATCATCTTTGTATTAAAATAGAAATATAGTAGTATATAAACAGAATTTGGCCTCCCCATAGATCCAGGGTTATTTACACAAATGTTAAATCGGACCTTCCTTTCACGCGCAGAATCGTTAAAAAGGCTTTCTGACCAAAAATGTACCGCTTAATAGACACAGAAACATAGGATCAGTAGATACAAAGCATTCCAAAAAAGCATTCTCGTAAAACTATCGGATTCCTCCAACAAAACGTACAAACAGTCGGTTCGTAAAATCACAAGACGAAAAACAGTAAAACAACCACGGGCGGACCGAGAAATGGGGTCCTAGATTAAAACTGGCCGCAGGGAGGAACGCTGTCTCTATGGCAACATGGCTGTCCACGTAACTTAGCTTTATTTACAACGATGGCTTAGTATAAATTCAGTGGCCACAACATTTGGCGACTCATTTATTTCCCGGTCGTGTACGACAATAAGTTGAATACACGCGCTTCGAGAGCGTTCGTTCACAGTTTGCAGGCGATGTCTCGTTAAATCGTATCTGTACGCTTTTTCTCAGCACTACGGTTATTATTATTATTTTTTATTTTTTAAGATGCACTAGCCGTAACAAATCGGAGAAAAAAAAAAAAAAAAAACACACCACAGAAATAAAAAGTTACAGCGAAAACAGTCGACGGCCAAAAAATTAAAATAAAAAATCGCAGCTCTGTAATCTAGTGGGCTTATAGCTGCAGGTTTCCTGTGTGAACATGGAACCACGCAAAGTGTGTGGAGGTGAGACGGGAAAGGCACAGAGGACAAGGGGCCGCGTCGTCCGGCCGTGTCTGACGCAACCGACTCTTTCCCAGAACCCCCCTGGGTTTTTACGGCGGCGGGGTCGCTAGGTATTAGCATAGACGTCGTTAACACCCCTTTGAAATACTTTTTTTTTTAAATAAATCTTGATCTTTGGTTCACTTTTTCAATAATTGTTACTCAAGCTAAACTATTTTTTGTTTTAGTTCCCTATATAGTGTTATTATCATCATCATTATTAATATTATAACTATTATTATTATTATCTATTGGTATTATTAATATTATTATGCGCAGGCCGAGCAGCTAAACTGCTCAAACATAACAGTCAAAAGCATAACAATACTAATAATATGGATAATAATTCCCAGCGACGATAGCGATGGTTCATCTGAAGGCTAACGTAACTTAGCTGTGTGGCTTAGCCTCCCCGTGCTAGCCAGCAGCTCATTGCCCTCAAGATGCTACTGTTCTGTTGAATACGTAGTTCAACTAATGCTTAGTTTAATCGAAATAATTCCTTGTTTAACAGTGCCTGTTATATGTAAACATGCATCGTCCCCAGACACAGCATGCGTACCGCGATTGTGCGTGTTAGCGTACTTACTAAAGGTGCTGTAGGTAAATCTTAAGAGTAATTTTTTTTTTTAGAAGTGGCCTAGCCAACCGTCAGCTGTTAGTGACTGAAACGCTTGGTGAGAAGACTGGTACTCGTTGGCTTTGTCTGCCTCTGAACGAGATCTACATTTTAGACCGCTTCCCTCTTATTTCTGACCAATCGGGGTCGTCTCTTCCCTGATTGGTGCGGTGAGTTCATCTTGCCTGTCAATCACAGGTGTGTGAAACGCACCCACTCCTCAGTGGCGTAAATCTAATCTAGGGAGGGCGGGAGCAGAGAGGGAGGGTGCGTTTATTTTCAGAATCTCGCTCTTTTCCGCTCTCTCTCTCTCGCTCTCTCTCTCTTCCCAACTCTCCACTCTTACCTACAGCAGCTTTAACCTGTTTGATGATCGGGTGAACGAAGTGCAGCTCTAGAAGTAGTGCAGCTCTAGAAGTAGTGGAGCTCTAGAAGTAGTGGAGCTCTAGAAGTAGTGCAGCTCTAGAAGTAGTGGAGCTCTAGAAGTAGTGGAGCTCTAGAAGTAGTGGAGCTCTAGAAGTAGTGCAGCTCTAGAAGTAGTGGAGCTCTAGAAGTAGTGGAGCTCTAGAAGTAGTGCAGCTCTAGAAGTAGTGGAGCTCTGCCTGGAACTACATCAGGGACTCCAGGCTCTACATCAGGGGCTCCAGGCCGTTCTCCAGGCCGTTCTCCAGGCTCTACTCCAGGCTCTACTCCAGGCTCTACATCAGGGACTCCAGGCTCTACTCCAGGGGCTCCAGGCCGTTCTCCAGGCTGTTCTCCAGGCTCTACATCAGGGACTCCAGGCCGTTCTCCAGGCTCTAAATCAGGGACTCCAGGCCGTTCTCCAGGCTCTACATCAGGGACTCCAGGCCGTTCTCCAGGCTCTACATCAGGGGCTCCAGGCTCTACTCCAGGGGCTCCAGGCCGTTCTCCAGGCTGTTCTCCAGGCTCTACTCTAGGCTCTACTCCAGGGGCTCCAGGCTGTTCTCCAGGCTCTACTCCAGGCTCTACTCTAGGCTCTACTCCAGGGGCTCCCAGGCTCTACTCCAGGGGCTCCAGGCCGTTCTCCAGGCCGTTCTCCAGGCTCTACATCAGGGACTCCAGGCTCTCGGCCATGCTGGCGGTGGTGCCCAGCAGCAAGGGAGCCGTTGGTCTCGGGGGAGCGGAGGGTCTTCTGGTCCTCCTGGCTGCTCACCAGGCTGAGCACCGCGCGGTACAGGAACTGGTAGCCCTCCTGGGGGGGGGGGGGGGGGGGGGGGGGAGGGAGGGAGGGAGAGGGGGGGGCCGGAGGGGGGAGGGGGGGAGAGGGGGGGGCCGGAGGGGGGAGGGAGGGGGAGAGGGGGAGGGAGGGGGTGCCGGAGGGGGGAGAGGGGGGAGGGGGGGGGCCGGAGGGGGGCCGGAGGGGGGGAGGGGAGGGGGGAGAGGGGGGAGGGGAAAGGACAACCGTGAGGTGGAGAACAGTCAAAGCAGAAACACAACTGGATAATATCGCTATAGGAATCAGGTGTGTGCGTCCGTGTTTGTGTGTGTTTCCATGTGTGTGTGTTTCTATGTGTGTGTGTGTTTTTCTATGTGTGTGTGTGTGTGTGTGTCCGTGTATCTATGTGTGCGTGAGTGTGAGTTTGTGCGTGTGCATCCGTGTTTGTGTGTGTGTGTTTCTATGTGTGAGTGTGTGTGTGTGCGTTGTTTCCCTGTGTGTGTGTGTGTGCGTTGTTTCCCTGTGTGTGTGTGTGTTGTTTCTCTGTGTGTTGTTTCCCTGTGTGTGCGTGTGTGTGTGCGTTGTATCCCTGTGTGTGCGTGTGAGTGTGTGTGTGTGTGTGTGTGTGTGTGTGTGTTTTTTCCCTGTGTGTGTGTGTGTGTGTTTTTTACCTGTGTGTGTGTGTGTGTGTGTGTGTGTTGTTTCCCTGTGTGTGTGTGTGTGTGTGTGTGTGTGTGTGTGTTGTTGTTTCCCTGTGTGTGTGTGCGTGTTGTTTCCCTGTGTCTGTGTTTCCCTGTGTGTGTGTGTGTGTGTGTGTGTGTGTGTGTGTGTTGTTTCCCTGTGTGTGTGTGTGTGTGTGTGTGTGTGTGTTGTTTCCCTGTGTGTGTGTGTGTGTGTTTCCCTGTGTGTGTGTGTGTGTGTGTGTGTGTGTGTGCGTGCGTGCGTGCGTGCGTGTGCGCCCCACCAGGTCGTTGAACACCCCCGGTCTCCTGAGGTTGGTCATGCGTGCGGCCGTGTAGACGTCAGCCGCCGCCTCCTCCTCCAGCTGAGAGGACAGAGAGGAGAGGGCGCAGAACAGCCCCGCAGTGGGCCCCCCCCAGCCTGACACACACAGGGAGACACACACAGGGAGACACACACAGGGAGACACACACACAGGGAAACACACACACACAGGGAGACACACACACACACACACAGGGAGACAACACACACACACACACAGGGAGACAACACACACACACACAGGGAGACAACACACACACACAGGGAGACAACACACAGGGAAACAACACACACACACACACACACACACACACAGGGAGACAACACACACACACACACACACACACACAGGGAAACACACACACACACACACACAGGGAAACACACACACACACACACAGGGAGACAACACACACACACACACACACACACACACACACACACACACACACACACACACACACACACACACACACACACACACACACACACACACACACACACACACACACACACACAGGGAAACACACACACACACACACAGGGAGACAACACACACACACACACACAGGGAAACAACACACACACACAGGGAAACACACACACACACACAGGGAGACAACACACACACACACACACACAGGGAAACACACACACACACACACACACACACACACACACACAGGGAGACAACGCACACACACACAGGGAGACACACACACACACACAGGGAGACAACACACACACACACAGGGAGACAACACACACACACACACAGGGAGACAACACACACACACACAGGGAGACAACACACACACACAGGGAGACAACACACAGGGAAACAACACACACACACACACACACACACACACACAGGGAGACAACACACACACACACACACACACACACACAGGGGAAACACACACACACACACAGGGAAACACACACACACACACAGGGAGACAACACACACACACACACACACACACACACACACACACACACACACACACACACACACACACACACACACACACACACACACACACACACACACACACACACACACACACACACACACACAGGGAAACACACACACACACACACAGGGAGACAACACACACACACACACAGGGAAACAACACACACACACACAGGGAAACACACACACACACACAGGGAGACAACACACACACACACACACACACAGGGAAACACACACACACACACACACACACACACACACACACACACAGGGAAACAACGCACACACACACACACACACACACA
>NW_028180416.1:0-11357 GCF_964030765.1 Micromesistius poutassou | reverse complement strand
GAGGTGCCCAGTAGCAGCCTGACAGACAGCCAGAGTGACACATTCAGACGGCGCCTTCACAGCATTAAAACATATTGTTTCATCAGCCCCATATTCTAGAATTATTTTATACCACCGACTGACAGCTGCTTTTTAGCATGGAGACCAAGAACGGGACCACGATTTGGAACTGAAATAAGGAGCATTGCATCAATAATGTTATCAGTTTTTGATTACATCAATAGAGTTATATAATTGCAGCATTCTGCCTGGAAAAGATAATTTTTTGATTATAACGTTGAGATATTTAAAACAAAAAAAGTGTGTTTGTTTGATCTCACATTACTCAAATTCTTAAATGTATAATTAATGTTTATCACTTCCCAAAAAGCGCTGATATGATCAGTAGGTGCATGCCTTGTGTGTGTGTGTGCGTGCATGAGTGTGTTCAGAGTGCAGTTATGTTCCACTCTGTACCGTTACCCCTGCCTCAGTCATAATCCACTCAGAATGGAAATCTAACACAATCTACCCAGTTCCAAACAAATCCAAATCCTACATTTCTAACAGGCACGCATTTAACACGCTTTAGGAACAAACAAACACGTTCAAATTCAAATTATGAAACAAGACAAAAAGCAGAGAGATGACCAACAGATAGACGCTGGTTGTCGGGGAGGGGGGGGGGGGTGAAGGCGAGCGGCAATGAAGGCGAGCGGCGAGAAACGGAAAACCTTTGAGATCATAGAGCGAGGATGAAGGAGGGAGGAGAGAGAGAGAGAGAGAGAGAGAGACACTCGTGGAAGGGAAGGGGGGGGGGGGTAATTAAAGTAAGATAAAACACGGAAAATAAACAAGGAACCTGGAAGCATACGCAAACAATACACAAAACGTTCAAAGGGCGAAACAATACGTATCCTTTTATAGCGTTTAAATAAAGTGAGTGAGATGAATCAGCGACGAAGGGGACAGACAAACACACACACACGCACACACACACATCCAGCGAGGGTGAGGAAGATGTGGAGGGGCTTTATGATGTGAGGGGGACGGCGAGTAGCCTGCGGTGTTCCTCTTTCTAAGGCCCGGCTGATGGATAGAGGTCATAAGCAGATGAATAAGTGATGAGGAGTGGGATGAAGAGTAGTCCCCCCACAAACAAACAGGAGGGGGGGGGGGGGGAGCAGGAGCAAAGGCTCATGGGACGGGCGATGGCTAGTGGAGTCCTACAAGTCCCCTTCTGGGCTCCTGGCTCTTCCAGGATGAGGTTGGGCCCCCCGGTGCTCGTACACCCAGCCCAGGTTGGAGGGACGGGGCTCGGCAGCTTTTAGTGCCCTGGCGACCTGAGCCGTATCTCCATTTCTCTCTATCCTGCACACACACACACATATGTATATATATATATATATATATATATACTGCATATATATATTTTAAAAAGAGTGATGTAGAGCCAGACACACAGTGAGGAAGCCAGGATTATTAATAGGAGAGAGAGAGAGAGAGAGAGAGAGAGAGAGAGAGAGAGAGAGAGAGAGAGAGAGAGAGAGAGAGAGAGAGACAGGCAGACAGACAGAGCAGGTTTTTGTGGCAGGCATTCAGGGCAGAGGAGTTGGTGTGGCAACAAACAGAGCAAGGAGGACAGAGAGAGAGAGAGAGAGAGAGAGAGAGAGAGAGAACACTCATGCTAAATGAATTTGGCAGTGAGTGGGAGTCAACCCCACCACACTGCTCTGCCAGTAATTTAGCTCTGTTTTCAGTGTGTCATTTGTATGCCAGTGTGTATGTGTGTGTGTGTGTGTGCATGTGCTGAAAAGATAGATGAGGGTATATAGCACAGCGTAGGACAGACAAATAATTAAGGCAGGGTTAAAGGGAATGTGTGTGTGTGTGTGTGTGTGTGTGTGTGTACGTGTGTTTGTTTGTATATGTGATAGAGTGTGTGTCATTGTGTGTGTGTTTATATATGGCTGTGCTTGTGATTCTTTCGGCCATGGAAGGCTTGTGTGTGTAAGCATGTGCGTCCGTGTGTGCGCAGGTGAACACACACTCACACACACACACACACACACACACACACACACACACACATAGCGGGATTGGAAGTGACAGGCGGGAAGTATCAGACGCAGTTGTGTAACAGTCTCCTAACCACTGAGGGGGCGGGGCATCAGTGACTTAACACTGGCAGTGAGAGACCGAGGTAGAGAAACACAGGGGGGAGAGAGAGAGAGAGAGAGAGAGAGAGAGAGGATGGATAGGTAAAGGACAAAAGAGAGAGTTTTAATAAACCCATCCCAGAGTGGCTAAAGCAGTTCAGAGATCACGTCGAAATTGAAATGCTTTGTTTTAGGAAAATGATTTTTTTTGATTAAGATTCGGTTTCAGTATTTCAATTATGTTTTGAAATGTAATATGTTGTCCTATGTTCTCCCTCGGAACCACTGCAAAGATAAAGACTATAAATAAACAAACACTAACAAACAAACAAACATGAAGTAGCGCGATGAGCAACAGGAACAGACAAAACAAGCTAGCCTGCTTTGGGAAGAGAGGGAGGGAGGCAGGCAGGGAGGGAGGGAGGCAGGCAGGGAGGGAGGAAGGGACTGAGTGAGGGAGGGAGGCAGGGAGGGAGGAAGGGACTGAGTGAGGGAGGGAGGCAGGGAGGGAGGGAGCCGTGCAGGGAGGAGGAGGGGGTATAATTGAAAGAGAAAGGGAAGGAGAAAGAGAATGAGTAAGATGGAGAGAGAGGCCGAGGAGGACAGGATGTGGACGCGGGTGAGTGGAAATATAACAAGGAGGACGAGATGAAAGATAAAAGCCCAAAAAACTGACAAAGAGGAGGAGGGGAGGCTACTAGATGAAGAGAATAGAAAATTACCAGGGACGAGAGAGAGAGAGAGAGAGAGAGAGAGAGAGAGAGAGAGAGAGAGAGAGAGAGAGAGAGAGAGAGAAAGAGAGCGGTACAAGAGCGACAGGGGGGACATGTGCAGGGGAAAGAGAGAAGAGAACATTTGTGTTTTAGAGAATTAAAAAAATATGACAAAAGAAGGAAGCCAGAAGGGGTTTAGAGAGAGAGAGTGATAAAGAGAGAGAGAAATAGATGGAGAGATAGATAGAAAGAGAGAGAGAGAGGGAGACGCAGACCGAGAGAAAGGTTGTTTGTATCTCTTATGCCTGCATTAAAGTTTGCATAGTTGTTATTTTTGTCTTTCCAGTTACTGAAAGGAGACAGCAGCTGTACACACACAATCACACACACACACACACACACACACACACACACACAACCAGATCAGTCAAGTAGACCAAGTGACAGGCTCCCATGGTGAACCACTAGAAGTATCTGTATTAGACTGGGTTGTGTTGACACCGTCTCTTCCTCCAGCTGAGAGGTGAGAAACAGAGAGAGAGAGAGAGAGAGAGAGAGAGAGAGAGAGAGAGAGAACAAGAGGGAGAGAGAGACTGAGACAGAGACAGAGATGGAGAGAGAGAGAGAAAGAGAAAAAGAGACAGAGAAAATTGCAGAGATCTCAACAAAGGTGTGATATTACAGGGAGATTCTCAGTGTGGAAGGATGGAGGGATGGATGGAGGGGGGTGTTGTGGTATGAAGGGATGATGAGGGATGGAGACCTGGTGTGTGTGTGTGTGAGTGTGTGTCAGGGGGCGGGCGGGGGGGAGGGGTGTTAAGAGATTGACAGCCTGCGGTCCAGGGAACGAATGAATAAACCAGCACAGCAGGGCAGAGATTGAGAGAGAGAGGAAGAGAGGGAAGAGAGTGATGGCTGACGGAGATGAGAAAAATGGTAAGAGAGAGACGAAGCGTTAGATTGGTGGAGGGTGGTGACGAGAAAAGGTCTCAGCAATCAAGCCCTGAAAGAGAGGGAGAAAGAGAGAGAGAGAGGGAGAGAAAGAGGAGGGAAGACGAGTGGGCTCTGAATGAGTCAATCATGATTAATCAGGATGTCTCTCTCCCTCTCTCTCTGCTTACACACATCGTCATCGCCATCATCAGCACACATGCATGCCCATGCTGGAAGGGGGAGAGAGAGAGAGAGAGAGAGAGAGAGAGAGAGAGAGAGAGAGAGAGAGAGAGAGGTTCATAGCTTTCTTGTGGTCGATTACACATTCAGACACATGCATGAGTATTCACAGACACGCACCCCACACTCATGCACACACACACAAACTTGTATGGGGCCTTGAGCAAATTGTAATCATGACACACACACACACACACATTGAATTGTTGCATTCTATAGTATTAACAAGTCACATTACATAGAGAGTTTGAATGGAGCTATGATGTGTGATTAGGGCAGATAGGCAGAGAGGCTGGTCCTCGAGTACACACACAAGGATGAATAGAAAATCAAGGCCACGTAACGTCCGTATAAGGAGCCCTGTCTGGATCCACAGAGGGGGTGCTGACAGCTTTATCTTGTAGCTGTTGGTTCAAAAGCTGTAGTGGGGAGGCAGTCACAACACCACATAGAAATGAACATGCTTAGATGCTGTTGGGCCCTAATGCATTGAAATTATACCGAGGATGAAACATTGAAGTCAGTAGCCCAGGACAGCAGAGCAGAGGGGATATACACCAACATCTAAACGGGGTGCAGGACATTATAGCCAAAAGGTTCCATGTTCGATCCCCAGGTCACCTGTAGCTGAACAAAGACGAGGCCAGACACACCTGACATTTAAAGTGTCGTTGATGAAATCTCAACAAAATACACCAAACAATACTGAATGCATGCAGAGCCACTTTATCAATAATTTAATCCAGATTCAACTACCTCCCTCTTTGTAGTGACACTCCAACGGCCATTAACCCCCTTAATCATAGCTCAATTGAGGGATTCAAACCGATCACATTCAGATGGACTAGACATACAGCACCCGTATCAAATGGACATTTGACACAAAAGAGGGAGTGTACAATAGCTAGATAGTAGGAATTATAATATTACAAATGAACAATATCACACACACACACACACACACACACACACACACACACACACACAGAGAGAGAGCTGAAATAATTCAGCTAATAGTCAGAAATGCAAGGACACGCTGTCATTCCTAACATGCGCATTGACGAGTTTTCGTCAAATACTAACCATTGCGCGTCACATGTGTGCTGGTATGCTCTCCCTTGTGTGTTTATGGAAGAGACAGCATGCTCCCCAGAAGACGTTAAGCCAACCTTGCACATGACGAGTATCACGCACAGGTGCCTGTCGTGCCTGTCTGGACACCGGCCAAAGTCTGACAAACCAGTACCAGAATCATGCTGCACGGAATCAATACAGCCTCATTGGCAGCTCAGAATATGCACTTGCACATGCTCTACTGCAACGACGCAAACAAACACATAAACCAAAGCAGACGTTAACGTATATTAAGGTAATTAGATAATTTCTGGGTTAACGGCTTTAACCTTGCTAGATGTAGCCTCGCACCGGTGGTGGACATAAAACAGTTTGTAAATCAATACTTCCGCCTTGTGGATTGTCTGAAAACTACAGGGGACCCGAGCAATCAACATTCACCAACCCCCACATCACAAGGTCCGTTGTTGTTGTTACAAGACCGGACAAACACTAGAAACACCTGACTGGGTTTAGTCTGAATCTTTCTTTATGTTTATCTGATTGGATTTACAACATGAAGGGTCTACATAATCACCTAACTTTATCTTAATGCCACCAGCCACTTATATATTCAAAACTATTGTTTTCTACGATATACATTCAGTGGTTAATCTAGGATTTTTGGGGTTAAATACAGTATATGTATAAACTTGGTTGTGATGTGTTGCTGGATCACAATTATTTATTTCCTGCATTTGAAAGAGTAAAACAGCAATACAGAGAAACACAGACATTAAACAGAAGACAGGGATGCGTCTTGATTTGATTGACTTTATTTGTAAGGCACCAGAAAGTCCTTCCTTACTGCAGAACATTCCGTTGTATTTATAGTAAATGTTTTAACTTTTTTTTTATGTCACCTTTTTCCTTTAAATGAAGCTATGAGATCATGACACAAAACATTTTTTTTTTTTGCTAAAGTACACACTTTCAGGTTTTACATTATACACAAAATAAGTATTTTAAAAAAAGACCTTTACAAAGCTCAAAACTCTTACGATGCTTTACACAATAGGGAGGGGGGGGGGGGGGGAGGGGGGAGGGGGGAGGGGGGAGGCTGGAGCCACAGGACAGGGAAGTGAGGGGGGTCAAAGGGCGGAGGTCCATCTTAATGCATCCCCCACCATCACCCACCCCACCCAGCCCGCCCGGTGTCACGTCAGGTACTGTAACACAATAGCACAACAACCCTCCAGGCCGGAGGCAGAGAAGATGCAGCCGTATACACATAAAGCTTTCTATGCGCGGTGCCGGTACAGAGGCGTCGACAACCCTGGTCTACACTCGAAAACAAATACATAGAATTGAATTTGTATTGGATTCCTTTAACAAAAACATCAGTCGTGTAACTCGTTCCTAGTCATAGCGTTTAATATAGAAAAGAAACAAACAAAAAAAAAAGAAACGTAAGTGCATTTGGTCAGAGTTTGAATTAAACATCCTTTAGAAAATAACACACCTTTCGCTAGAAAGAATTCGATCTATAAGGTCCCTATATTGAAGACATGCACGTGTGTGTGTGTGTGTGTGTGTGTGTGTGTGTGTGTGTGTGTGTGTGTGTGTGTGTGTGTGTGTGTGTGTGTGTGTGTGTGTGTGTGTGTGTGTGTGTGTGTGTGTGTGTGTGTCAACAAGCGCGGTACGTACCTAGATACATACGGTAGCGGGCTGGGTGGCGGTGGTGTTTGACTAGCGGTATTCACAGGCCAGATAGAGCATATTATTAGGAGTACTATTCAGTAACAGCAATGCATCTTGTGTTGTATTTTTTTTTTTTTTCATCCATGACTGAACCTAAAACAGCTTTTTAACACTTGTTTTTTGTATACACACAAAACGTACACCGTAAGAGGAGCGTCATATACTGCGAGTCCCAAAAACAGAAGTCTTCCTCATCGCCTTTGAAGAAGACGTTTGTTGCATGACCGCCTGCCCTTTGGTCCACAGACCTAACATTCGTCTGAGCTGACAATCCCGTCCTCAATTTCATTCCTAATTCATCAAAATGAGGTCCAATGATGACCTGGAAGTAAAACGCTTTGTATTCAGAATCATCGCAAATCAGGGCGATTGTTTTTGACATGGAGGAATGGAAGTCTCCATCACAGTGGAAAACCCATCCAAACAGAGGTGTTGGGGACTGATATGGGTGTGTGTGTTTGTATACAGGTGTGGAATGTGCTCAGGGGAACACAACACGTATATAGTGTGCGGACCACCCCTTCACAGGTGTATGGATAATAGCTGCTCAACTCTGAGCCAGTATCTGTTACCAACAGCTAAAGCGTCAAACTAAAAAGCCCGCTGACGTGAAGGAAGTGGGTCACGAGCAAAGCTCAGTGTAGCCGTTACTGCTTGTGCTTTGTCCGTCTGTTCAGCACCAGTCAGCCACCGGATCTCACGCCGAGAGCTGCTGGTCAGCTGTGTTCGTTTCATACGGTTTATATGTACAAAGGTTCTTTTACACCTGAATTCAACGGGAAAAAGTGAGAAATGCACGTGGGAGGGGCAGATGTTTGCCATATTTTTCCGAATGGGTTCTTGGTTTTGTTCCTGCTATGACTAAAAACAGACCTGGAGAGAATAGTTTCCCGAAATAAACCGTGGACTTAAAAAACTCAACAAAAAAAACCTCAGCACATATTGTTATGAAAGTCAACTCTGTGTATTTCGCTGAGTACCATCTGCAGTCCTGTCTGGCATTGTCCTGTCCTTGTTTTTTTTTTTTGGTGTTATTTTTATATTATTTTTTCCATCCATCCTAACCAGCGGGCTATGGTACACTCTCTCAAAGACACACAGTGCCCCCTGCTGTCAGCGGCACTCGCTGCACCTTCTCACACCTCTGCGTATTTGCACTTCATACTAGTGCAGACACAGGATGGAAACATGACGAAAGGAGGGAGGGAGAGTGGGTGTGGGGGGTGGGGGGGGGGGGGGGGGAAGGGGTGGCACGAGAGGCTAGGGTCGGGGCGGAGGCCACAGAGTCCGGGAGCCAGGTGAGTTGGTTTTATCACACAAAGTGCCAGCTCGGCACTCTCCGGTGACTGCAGCTGTGGAATTTAGAGTACCCTCCCCAGTAAGGTGAAGGTTGCACACAAAGCAAGCGCACCCGCCACTGGCACCCCGCTGAGGTGTGTGTGGATCGGGAGCAATAGAAGGACTTAGTAACCAAAATAAAAACAAGGCATAAATACAAGTTGTTAAATGCTGCGTTTGTGTTTCCCGATTAACCGCGTTAGTGTGACGGTGGCTCTAAGAGGCTTGAATTCCTCCCTTACCAATCTAAAATTTGGGATTGTACAAAATAAAAAGTGTTGACTGTGCTGTGGACGGACCACCGCAACGCGAAAAAGCAGCCTCTCCTTCACCACAGGGCCGAGAGGACCCTGTTCAAACAATACTGATCAAACAAAACCTTTCCCTCTTCTTTTTTTTTTTTTTTAAACATGGCGCTATAATATGACTGGAAATAGATGCAGACCGTTCCCTGCATCTCACGGTAAAATTCACGCACGGCTACTGATCTTCTCACTCAACTGTTGTTGTTGTGTCGTCGTTTGTTGGCTTGTTTTTAAACAGAAAAAAAAAGAAACCAAAACAATGGAATCTTGCAGGTATCCATGCAAACTACCTCATAGCTTGTCTACACCTCCAGATGACCCGAGCACAAAATTACACCCTTACACAAGTTCACACTTAAAACCCAGAGGACCGCAGGCCCACACGACGACCCTGTCTGCACAATGACAATGGCAGGTAAGCACGTAGGTCTGTGTTGAACAGCTTCTGTATGGTACATTCAAATGTACAGAGCCCCTCTGCTTCACAAGAACACTTAGAACAGAGGGCCAGAGGGAGGGAGGGAGAGAGGGAGGGAGGGGGAAATAATGGAAACAAAATGGCCGGAAAGAGAAAGAAAACCGTATGGTGGAGAGAGAGAGGGGGAGGGAGGGACTGAAAGTAGGGAAGGGACTTGAATCAAAAGGGTAGCTGTGATTAAAAAAAACCCAACCAAATAAAACATTGAAATCCAACTTGGAAAATCAATGGAAAAAACCCACAAAAGGTAGATCAGGATGAAATACAAAAGATGGCATAAAAAGAAGAGTTCAGTGTGATCGTGAGAGACGGGGGGCAGAGAAAGAGACAAAGAAATAGGCAGAGGCAATCGAGGAGAAAAAACAAAACTATAGTATATATGGGGCAGGGGGGGGGTAGTGAGGGGTAGGTGAGGTGGGGAGAGAGGGGGGCAGGAGGAAGCAGACAAACACTAGGCAGGGGGGTGGAGAAGGGAGGGTGGGTGACAGGTAAGGGACATGGGGTGGAGGGGGGGGTGGGGGGGGGTTTGTGGAAAGAAATCGAAAGGGGTGAGGATAGAGGGAGGGAGGGAGGAACAAGGGAGGACGCCTCTCTAATCGGACTTGTCCCCGTCGTCGTCGCGGTGGCTGTCAGCCCCGTCGCGGGAGGCCTTCTCCTCCTTGGCCAGCTGGGCCTGGGAGGCCAGGATGGAGGAGAGGGAGAAGAGGCCGGACGAGGTGGTGACGGCGGGCAGGGCCGGCTGGCTCAGGCCCAGAGGCAGGGGGGTCATGGGCAGGGCCAGCCCCTGGAGCTGGGACAGCTGGTGAGCCTGGAGCTGCTGCTGCATGGAAGACCAGCGAGCAGAGCGGAGGGGCCGGGCCGAGAGAGAGAGAGAGAGAGACAGACAGGGAGACAGAGCGAGAGAGAGAGAGAACAGGGGAAGCACAGTCAGAGCACACAGGGGCCCACACCGATCGTGTTCACACTCAAGAGAACACCACACACGGACAAATTACAGTGTGAGCCGATACAAAGTATTCAAAGCCTCCAATGTGTAAAACTACTGTACATTACACCCCGTTTTTAATATGAGCCCCATCGGGCCCCCAGCAGCTTAGCCACAGCGGGGTAAATCGACCAAAAATGAATCACTGCTAAAATGCTAAATGGGTTACTGTAAGAACAAGCGCTTGCATATTCGTTTAGCATGAATTTAAAACAGTAAATGAGTGCGTCAAGCAGAGCTCTGAGCTCAGCTACCAGAAGACAAGGAACACTGTTCCAACCACATGTTAGACGATAAAACCCCAGTGTTGAGTTCCAAACAAGCATGTTCTAAATCAAGCAGGCAAGTGAAAATAAAAAAAATAATGCAAATGGAAGGGACAAAAACCACCCCCTCCTCTATTGCACAACCTCGTCTGGTCCACATTCATCTTCTCAACGTGAAGCCCCATGCGATGAGACAAAGGGGAAGGCGTCTTTGCAAAGCATGCATCACGGTGATGGAGTGGCTAGGCTACAGCTAACACTGGACCTCTTGCAAATGATGGAGGGCCGGGGCAACCCTGCACTAGACCTTTAATAAAATGATGGAGTAGCTAAGCTAAGCCACTACTAAATCCATAGCAAAATGATGACGTAAATATGCTCGCTAAAATGAGAACAATAGCAAGGGAGCGAGTGTAGCTAGCTATCTGGCGTAGCTAGCTACACAACACTGGTTAAAAGAGGCGAGCCAGCTGGTTTTAGTTGTCTAATGACTTACTGCCAACTAGTCCATAGCCAAAATGATTGTATTAGCGCCAATTTGGAAAACAATAGGTTTTACCAATTTTATGTTGCGTGTTTTCCAGCCTGGCTGAGGATAAAGTGTCATATTCAGCTGGGTAAAGGGCCGGCCCGCCGGAGCCCTTGGAGACATACGACTGTGATCAAGGGCCGTACAAATTACCGTGACACGACTATTTTTACTACACCGGCGCAGCACGTTCCAGTGTTTAAAGGCGATAAACCATTGATCGATAACAGCCGATGGGCTCACAAATAAAAAGGGGTGACAATGACAAAGTGTTGCAGTCGGCTGGCGAGCGGTGGGGCGAGGGGGCCAGAGGGCCGCAACATCTTACCCTGATGATGGAGTTCATCTCTGGGGGGGTGACCTGCTTGGCCCTCTCTATGGCCCCCAGGACCTGCTGCTGGTGCTGGGGTTGGATGGGGGGGGGGGGTGACAGACAGACAATGAAGGAGAGACGGGGACAAGGCAGGGGGAGGGAGGAAGAGAGAGGTGGAGAGGTTAGATCAATATCAATTGTCCCCCAACAACGCCTTTTATTGGGACTGGGCTTTTCATTCAGTCGCACACGCGCGGACACATGCAGATACGCCGGGGGGGGGGGGAAGAGAGAACACACACACA
>NW_028180417.1:7500-11252 GCF_964030765.1 Micromesistius poutassou | reverse complement strand
GGACCAACCGGGGAACAAGGACCAACCGGGGAACAAGGCTTCAGGGTGAAGTTGGATTTGTGTGTCCTCGATATTTTCTGTTGAAAACCAACGCTAAGCTTAAAGAGACGCTGTTTGACGTACTAGTTGGACCAGTTCACTGTGCTGCACTACCCATCATGCATCTGGCTGGATACTCCCACGGGAAAACTCTATGGGGTCGGTTTTGAAATGGTTTGTAAAGGCTAATCAACATCTCACCTAGTGTTGAAATATGGGCCCTATAGAAATTGATAAACTAAAACTACTCCAATTAGTACTACTACTACTATGACTACTACTACTACTACTAAGAACATGAAGAGGGCCTCTGTTTCTGTATTAATTCTTGTTCAATGAAACATGAATATCTTCCAGTGAACACGAACACAGGCTTTGTGAGACGGTGACTAAGCTATACCACACTAGAGTATTGATAAACCAATACTATGATCCCTCCGAAAACGGATACACTCTGTCTTTGTGTATACTTGCACACAACGGGCAGATAACGTAATGCCACGAGGAGATAAGAGCAGAATGGAGAATTGGGTTCACTACTGGTGACCGCTGGTATTCAAACCATTGATCCCATCTCTCATCCAAAGTGAAACGACAAGCGCCGGAGCCGCTTGGAATCGATGGGGTGTCATAAGTTTGGCGAAACAACAAAATGGCCTATTTGGCATTCAGATCACTGGCTTTTGTCGATGGCGTGGAAAAGGGCAAGCGTTGTCCAAATATCAACGCGACCTTTAGGAATATTCCAGAGCAGAGTTTCCCTAATGAGGGCTCCGCTGCTAGGGGGCTTGTTTAGTAAAACTCGCTATTGGATTCATTTTCAGTTTTTAACACGCAAAGCTAATTACCGATCGACGACAGTGTGAAAATGAATCGTCGCTTTGTTGGTGTACGTTTGAAACGACAAAGGTTAACATATGTTCAGGTCAGTTCAGTTCGTGTGCGGAGATCGGAAATCCCAGTGGTGTGAAATGTCTAATGTCTAAATGTCTAATTTTGTACTTTTCCTGCTTATCATTGCCAAGGAATCTGCTGAGACACACAGTGCATTCATGTGTGCTGGTATTTCTCAGTCTCCGTCAGCATGTAACGTAGGCGGGTGTTTCTAGACTATGGTTTCGTACTAAGTTTCGTAAATATATTTCCCACAGCCCCGTTATCACAATAACCAGTGACAAGGGAGCTTCCTATAGCCCAAAAAGAGACACATGTAGCCTCTAGTTCACCAGCCTGGTTTGGTGTCGGTTGACGTTAGGAGCCACTTCAAAGCCACCCTATAGGAATACAAAGAGACCCTATGAGACCAGACAGGAAACTGTTCATCTTTGTTAGGGTCTCAGTGACTACTTCAATCTTCATATGAGGTATTTTCCAAGGTCCTGGTTGACAATAGAAATGCATTAAAAAGTGATTAAGAATGCAATAGTAATATATAGTATTGGCCGCGGGCTGGTGTGAGGCCGTCCATTCAGCCGTTTCGGGGCATTTTCTTCCCAGAGGTTAACTTCATCTCATGATCAAATATTTGGGGATGCAAAACGATGAGCCCCCATTCGTACTGGGGGTGGGACAAAATATTGATCCACGATAAATCGTTGCCCTTCTTCATGCAATACGAGAATCAATATGCTGGCGGCAAGTATCGATATAATATTATTATTATTTATTTTCATTTGTTTTAATTACTTTTATATCTTTTGCATTGTTATGCTTTATTCTTGAAGAGTTAGACAGGAAATATCGCCCCAAATATCGATATTTTAATTGATAAATGAAGGCGCTCTACACATGAAGGAAGGAAACTTGAACTGAAGTTAACGAACCAAAGACGAGTGACTGAGAAACTAAAGAAAGTAAAGTCTGAACCCAGCCCTGTACCGCTTCAGGGTCACTGTCTTCATGGTTAGACGTAGTGGTGATGTGTCGTTAGTAGGGTTGGGTGTCGTTAGTAGGGTTGGGTGTCGTTAGTAGGGTTGGGTGTCGTTAGTAGGGTTGGGTGTCGTTAGTAGGGTTGGGTGTCGTTAGTAGGGTTGGGTGTCGTTAGTAGGGTTGGGTGTCGTTAGTAGGGTTGGGTGTCGTTAGTAGGGTTAGGTGTCGTTAGTAGGGTTGGGTGTCGTTAGTAGGGTTGGGTGTCGTTAGTAGGGTTGGGTGTCGTTAGTAGGGTTGGGTGTCGTTAGTAGGGTTGGGTGTCGTTAGTAGGGTTGGGTGTCGTTAGTAGGGTTGGGTGTCGTTAGTAGGGTTGGGTGTCGTTAGTAGGGTTGGGTGTCGTTAGTAGGGTTGGGTGTCGTTAGCAGGGTTGGGTGTCGTTAGTAGGGTTGGGTGTCGTTAGTAGGGTTGGGTGTCGTTAGTAGGGTTAGGTGTCGTTAGTAGGGTTGGGTGTCGTTAGTAGGGTTGGGTGTCGTTAGTAGGGTTGGGTGTCGTTAGTAGGGTTGGGTGTCGTTAGTAGGGTTGGGTGTCGTTAGTAGGGTTGGGTGTCGTTAGTAGGGTTGGGTGTCGTTAGTAGGGTTGGGTGTCGTTAGTAGGGTTGGGTGTCGTTAGTAGGGTTGGGTGTCGTTAGTAGGGTTGGGTGTCGTTAGTAGGGTTGGGTGTCGTTAGTGTCGTTAGTAGGGTTGGGTGTCGTTAGTAGGGTTGGGTGTCGTTAGTGTCGTTAGTAGGGTTGGGTGTCGTTAGTAGGGTTGGGTGTCGTTAGCAGGGTTGGGTGTCGTTAGTAGGGTTGGGTGTCGTTAGTAGGGTTGGGTGTCGTTAGTAGGGTTGGGTGTCGTTAGCAGGGTTGGGTGTCGTTAGTAGGGTTGGGTGTCGTTAGTAGGGTTGGGTGTCGTTAGCAGGGTTGGGTGTCGTTAGTAGGGTTGGGTGTCGTTAGTAGGGTTGGGTGTCGTTAGTAGGGTTGGGTGTCGTTTGGGTTTTATCCGACGCCGGCGGCCACTCTGTACTTTTTAAACGGTTCCGCTGATAAAACGATTCTCAAACCAGTACTTAAAAAAACGAAACCGCACACACTTGCATCCACACACGACTTGTTATGAGTGTCACATTAAGCAGAACGTCAGCGGACACTGAGTTGAAGTTTGGGACATAGCGCACGTTGTCACACGCTGTTGGATGGCAGCGGTCTGGTAGCTTACTTGATACGCAAGATTCACGGGTGGCATTAAAGGACTGGACTGACCCCAAGAGGAAAGGCTGCTGTGACTGGTAGATAATTGTTCAAAAAATTTAAAATTAAAATAATTACAAATAACAATAATTACGCGCTGAAAGCAGGCAGGCAGCTATGCTGCTCGCGTTTACACTTGTGTGCGTGGCGGGGTTAAAACATTACTGCCACAGTCACGTTAAGAAATATAACGGAGGTGGCAGGGCCGCCACAGAAGACCCCACATCGTTATCAACCGCTCGGTACCGCGCCCGATTAATTACCACCATTTGGAAAGAAAAGAAAGTCTTTGAAGCGAATAAGCGGCTCTGTTTGTGATTAGTTGATTTGGTTTTGAACTAATAGGGTCAGGGGCGGTAAAGAAGCCCCCGTTATGAGGCGCCCAGGTGTGCGTTCTCATTGGACCTCGTCAGAAGCGGTGGCGCCGCTGCTCAGCCCTACTGGTAGGAGGGCCGTCTACCAGCACATCGACTAACAGAGTGGCTGTAGGCCCCGCTGGCCCCCCCCGGGCCCCCCAGCCCCCCCCCGGGCCCCCCCCCGGGCTCTGACCTCGTTCTCC
>NW_028180417.1:0-5000 GCF_964030765.1 Micromesistius poutassou | reverse complement strand
TGCGTGCTGCGTGCGTGCGTGCGTGCGTGCTGCGTGCTGCGTGCGTGCGTGCGTGCGTGCGTGCGTGCGTGCGTGCGTGCGTGCGTGCGTGCGTGCGTGCGTGCGTGCGTGCTGCGTGCGTGCGTGCGTGCGTGTGTGCGTGCGTGCTGCGTACCTTCCACGTCGGGGCTCAGGTAGTTGCGGACCTCGTTGAGGATGAAGTTGATGTCGTCCTCGGTGGGGATGGGGTGCGCCGTGACGCTGGTGGGTGAGTCGGTGGTCCCGGCGATGGTCATCTTCTCCCAGGGCAGGAAGAAGATGACGCGGCCGTCGCTGGTGGCCGGGTCCAGCAGCCCCATGTTGTCTGGGCTGAGGACACCGTCAGCACGCTCACTTACTACTGCTTCAATTCAACTCATTCAAAGGTCCCGTATCATAGATATAGATATAGGTATCATATATATAGATATAGATATCATATATATAGATATAGGTATCATATATATAGATATAGATATCATATATATAGATATAGATATCATATATATAGATATAGATATCATATATATAGATATAGATATCATATATATAGATATAGGTATCATATATATAGATATAGATATCATATATATAGATATAGGTATCATATATATAGATATAGATATCATATATATAGATATATAGGTATCATATATATAGATATCATATATATAGATATAGGTATCATATATATAGATATAGATATCATATATATAGATATAGGTATCATATATATAGATATAGATATATCATATATAGATATAGATATCATAGATATAGATATCATATATATAGATATATATCATAGATATAGATATCATATATATAGATATAGATATCATAGATATAGATATCATATATATAGATATATATATCATATATATAGATATATATATATCATATATAGATATAGATATCATATCAGGCTCTTGAGGGTTCATCATTTCATTGGGTATTACTAGGACTGGGCTACAGGCCTGTGTGTTATAAACACCTCTTATTATTCTCACACTGACACTTTCTGCAGAACCAATCTCAGCGTCTTTCGAAAACGTTTTGTGTCACGTCGCTTTAAGGCCCGCCTCCCAGAGTAGCCCAGTCTGCTGTGATTGGTCGAACGCTTTGAGCGTGTGTCCGCAAATTCAACCCCCCCCCCCCAGCCAGGAGGCGGGGCTTCTGCACTTCAGCCCCGCCCACTGCAGTCTGACGTCACGCTGGTGCTGAAGTAAAGCTTGAGCCCTTTAAACCACTACTGAGTCTAGTGGAGCACACGGGCGGCGCTGGCAGGGGGCCTGTAGGGGATTGGTCTGCAGCTCGTTGGCATCAACGATGTTCTGTTCTGTTCTGGGAGCCCAGCCCTGACCTTTGACCCCACACCGAAAAAAAAATCATCATTTTTTATCGCAATCTTAGCAGAATCGAAATACATATTATTGTATCGGCACGAAAAACCCCTGTTGAATTATCTGATGGTGAGGTGGTGACGGCCCCCCCTCCCTACTGGAGGAGCAGGTAGCTCCTGTAACAACACCACTCATTATGGTCTGTCGCTCAGCCATCAGAAAAAGAGTTTATACAGCGAGGCAGTGTCTCTCTCTCTCTCTCTCTCTGTGGGGTGAGGGGGAAGAGGAGGAGGAGGAGGAGGAGGAGGAGGAGGAGGAGGAGGAGGAGGGGGAGGAGGAGGAGGAGGAGGGGGAGGAGGAGGGAGGAGGAGGATAAGGAGGGAGGAGGAGGGGGAAGAGGAGGAGGAGGAGGAGGAGGAGGAGGAGGAGGAGGAGGAGGGATAAGGGGGAGGAGGAGGAGGAGGAGGAGGGGGAGGAGGAGGGGATAAGGAGGGAGGAGGAGGAGGAGGAGGAGGAGGAGGAGGAGGGGGAGGAGGAGGAGGAGGAGGGGGAGGAGGAGGGAGGAGGAGGATAAGGAGGGAGGAGGAGGGGGAAGAGGAGGAGGAGGAGGAGGAGGAGGAGGAGGAGGAGGAGGAGGGATAAGGGGGAGGAGGAGGAGGAGGAGGAGGGGGAGGAGGAGGGGATAAGGAGGGAGAAGGAGGAGGAGGAGGAGGAGGAGGAGGAGGGGGAGGAGGAGGGGATAAGGAGGGAGGAGGAGGAGGAGGAGGAGGAGGAGGAGGAATATGCTGGCTGTGGGTCACAGCTCTAAGGGGCGTTTGGCTCAATAAGCTCCGTCTGAACTTTCAGATCCTGAACATCAACAAACCACGGCAGCGTTGTGTTGTGCTTCAAAACAGACGTCAGCGACCAGGAGCTGGTCCATCAACACTGAACCCTGGACGGGTGGGGACTACAATCCATATCACACCTACACACTTACTGTGTGTTGTCCTGACACTTAATGTACACACTTACTGTGTGTTGTCCTGACACTTAATGTACACACTTACTGTGTGTTGGCCTGACACTTAATGTACACACTTACTGTGTGTTGGCCTGACACTTAATGTACACACTTACTGTGTGTTGGCCTGACACTTAATGTACACACTTACTGTGTGTTGTCCTGACACTTAATGTACACACTTACTGTGTGTTGTCCTGACACTTAATGTACACACTTACTGTGTGTTGGACGTCCTGGCACTCAAGAAATCAACTAGCATCTTACCCTAGCTATCTCTGTTGTATACGGGGAATGGGTTAACCTAGTGATGGTTAGTGTATACGGGGAATGGGTTAACCTAGTGATGGTTAGTGTATACGGGGAATGGGTTAACCTAGTGATGGTCAGTGTCTACGGGGAATGGGTTAACCTAGTGATGGTTAGTGTATACGGGGAATGGGTTGACCTAGTGATGGTTAGTGTATACGGGGAACGGGTTAACCTAGTGATGGTTAGTGTATACAGGGAATGGGTTAACCTAGTGATGGTTAGTGTATACGGGGAACGGGTTAACCTAGTGATGGTTAGTGTATACGGGGAATGGGTTAAACTAGTGATGGTTAGTGTATACGGGGAACGGGTTAACCTAGTGATGGTTAGTGTATACGGGGAACGGGTTAACCTAGTGATGGTTAGTGTATACGGGGAACGGGTTAACCTAGTGATGGTTAGTGTATACAGGGAACGGGTTAACCTAGTGATGGTTAGTGTATACGGGGAACGGGTTAACCTAGTGATGGTTAGTGCTGGCTCTTGGTTCTATGAACATCCTTACTGTACCCACAGTGATATATTGTTTCACCCTCTTCTGACAACTGTACTTACTGTCGCTTTGGATAAAAGCGACTTTGAATAAAAGCGTCTGCTAAACGCCCTGAATGTAAATGTAAATAGTAGTGTCTGCTCGATGCTGTGAATTGATCTTTCCATAACATTAAGGGGATCACAGCCACAGCTGGGACTCGACTCCACTGAACCACTGCAGCTCACTCCTGGTCGCACACGTTTCATTGGACCAGAGTACCAGGAACACCTTGTTCTACACCTGGGCTTTCTGCGGTTGCGGTTGTAGTTTATTGTGTGTGTGTGTGTGTGTGTGTGTGTGTGTGTGTGTGTGTGTGTGTGTGTGTGCGTGCTGGTGCCTGCGCCCCCTACCTGTAGTAGCCGGGGATGACGATGTGCACGCCGGCGCTAGGCTGGCAGATGTTTGCGGTCTTCTGGTCGTCCATCTTGCGCAGTGAGTCGGTGAAGGGCCCGGTGGCGTTGATCACACACTTGGCTCGCACGTCAAACTCCTCACCTGCAGAGCAAGGGAAGAGCGTCACCTCAAAGGTCATAGGTCAATACCAAAGGGTCAGCCGTAAGGTCGCCCGCCCGTCTGTCTCACTGTCTGCTTCTTCAGAAGAGTCTGTCTCACTGTCTGCTTCTTCAGAAGAGTCTGTCTCACGGTCTGCTTCTTCAGAAGAGTCTGTCTCACTGTCTGCTTCTTCAGAAGAGTCTGTCTCACTGTCTCCTTCTTCAGAAGAGTCTGTCTCACTGTCTGCTTCTTCAGAAGAGTCTGTCTCACTGTCTGCTTCTTCAGAAGAGTCTGTCTCACTGTCTGCTTCTTCAGAAGAGTCTGTCTCACGGTCTGCTTCTTCAGAAGAGTCTGTCTCACTGTCTGCTTCTTCAGAAGAGTCTGTCTCACTGTCTGCTTCTTCAGAAGAGCCTGTCTCACTGTCTGCTTCTTCAGAAGAGTCTGTCTCACTGTCTGCTTCTTCAGAAGAGTCTGTCTCACTGTCTGCTTCTTCAGAAGAGTCTGTCTCACTGTCTGCTTCTTCAGAAGAGTCTGTCTCACTGTCTGCTTCTTCAGAAGAGTCTGTCTCACTGTCTGCTTCTTCAGAAGAGTCTGTCTCACTGTCTGCTTCTTCAGAAGAGTCTGTCTCACTGTCTCCTTCTTCAGAAGAGTCTGTCTCACTGTCTGCTTCTTCAGAAGAGTCTGTCTCACTGTCTGCTTCTTCAGAAGAGTCTGTCTCACTGTCTGCTTCTTCAGAAGAGTCTGTCTCACTGTCTGCTTCTTCAGAAGAGTCTGTCTCACTGTCTGCTTCTTCAGAAGAGTCTGTCTCACTGTCTGCTTCTTCAGAAGAGCCTGTCTCACTGTCTGCTTCTTCAGAAGAGTCTGTCTCACTGTCTGCTTCTTCAGAAGAGTCTGTCTCACTGTCTCCTTCTTCAGAAGGCGCGAGGCAGCCTAATGTAATTGTTGGTGTTTTCTTTATTATCCCAGGAACAGTTTTGTTTTCATAATATGTCCCCTTTAACATTTAAACCATTCAGTTTAATTTAATCATTGGTCATAAGTCAAAAATGTCATTTGAAATATTAAAATGACAAAAATAGGTTGATCATTTTGGAACAATCAGACAAAAAAATGTTTCAAGACAAAATGACCCCGTCAACCATCCCAACGCCCACCCCCACCCCCACCCCCACGCCCACCCCCACCATCACCCCCACCCCCACCCCCACGCCCACCACCACACCCACCCCCACACCCACCCCCACCATCACGCCCACCCCCACGCCCACCCCCACCATCACCCCCACGCCCACCCCAC
>NW_028180418.1:10000-14664 GCF_964030765.1 Micromesistius poutassou | reverse complement strand
GGAGGAGGAGGTGAGTGAGGGGGAGGAGGAGGGGAGGTGGAGGAGGAGGTGAGTGAGGGGGAGGAGGAGGGGGAGGCGGAGGAGGAGGTGAGTGAGGGGGGAGGAGGAGGGGGAGGCGGAGGAGGAGGTGAGTGAGGGGGGAGGAGGAGGGGGAGGCGGAGGAGGAGGTGAGTGAGGGGAGGAGGAGGGGAGGTGGAGGAGGAGGTGGAAGGGGAGGAAGAGAAGGAGGAGAAGGTGGAGGAAGTCTGCTGATAAAGTGACTAAAGGTGTACCACTCAATTGTCGTCAAGAGCTGAAATGGACCACCTCATTTGCAAACAGTAAAATGTATAAATAGGCAGACAGTGGCTGATCAAAGAGTGCCAGCTCTTGATGCAGAATGATTACTGCAAGAAGACCAGAGCCGGTAGGAGACAGCGGGAAGATAACGTCAGCAGCGATGCTTTTGATGCACGCAAAAGTGTTTATTTAGCAAACTCACAAACAATGGAAAACCTGACAACGCACAAAGCGATAATAACAAGCCATAACACTATATTTACTGAACAATATTTGTATTTATTTTGTATTTATTTTCAGTGATATATATATATATATATATATGTATATATATATATATATATATTATTTTCAGTGATAGTCTTTTTCAAGAATATAGGACAGAATATAGGACAGATAAAGAATAGTCCATTTCAAGAATAAAATCCCACGTCACATCTGCAGAACATGGCAACCAACGCTGTCACCAAACATCAATGGTTTTCTGTTGTGACTTCTGTCACTTCAATATCTCCATTCTCTTCACACAAACACACACACACACACACACACACGCACACACACACACACACACACACACACACACACACACACACACACACACAGACACATTACATGAATTAAGCTGACACTTTAGTCCAAAGTGACTTACAAGAGGTGCGTTCAAATGCATTCATTCATTCTGAGTATTCAGTCTGTGAGCTGTGTAGGGTTTCAGCTGTCATGATGTCACACACACACACACTCTTCAGCTCGGGGAACAGTGAACACGGTATTATGCGGGTACATGCAGGAGTGAGACTGGGTCTCACTCCTGCATGTACCCGCAGCAGCAGCAGCAGCCGGCAACAACATAACTAACTACAAAGAGATCATACGTCCAAAAAGTAGGTTAGAATGATGGTCCCTTGTTCTGCCTTTGGTTTTTAAATCCATCTCTCTCTCTCGCTCTCTCTCTCTCTCTATCTCTCGCTATCTCTCTCTCTCGCTCTCTCTCTCTGTGTTTCAGGATTCAACCCCCACTCCATTAATCACCATTCTTCCCTCTTTCAACATACAGACCAGAGATACTCTCTCTCTCTCTCTCTCTCTCTCTCTCTCTCCACCTCACTCTTTGCATCCTTCTCTCACTACTGGAGCTCCGCCCTCCTCTTCCTGAACCTCCTCATATAACGACGACCTGTGCTGGAGAGAGACCCCTCCCTCAGCCCGCATCCAATGAGGGGTGAGTCGGGGGGGGGGACACTTCTGCCCTAAACCCCCAGCATTGTATCATGTGATGACAGATACAAAATGTGACCCAGAATGCCGTGCGGCGACACGGCGTCGAGGTACACACAGACGCTGTCTCCTCTACCATCAGGTCTCGCCTCCTGAAACCTCTCCTCACACTCGCTCCTCTGTCCCAGGGGGGTGATTCAGAGAGAGAGAGAGAGAGAGAGAGAGAGAGTGATGTATCCGTTGCCCGATCGTCCTTTCTTAAATCGTCCGTCCCCCAGCCTCCTACTACCCCCCCCCCCCCGCCCCTCTCCTTTCAATCCTCCTCCTCCACTTCCTACCCCTGTCTCATGTTCCTCCTCCTCCTCCTCCTCCTCCTCCTCCTCCTCTTCTGCCGTCTCCTCCTCCTCCTCCTCCTCCTCCTCCTCTTCTGCCGTCTCCTCCTCCTCCTCCTCCTTGGTGGTAGGAGTCAGGGTGTGTTCACATCTCTCTCTCTCTCTCTCCCCCGCTCTCTCCTGCAGTATGCAGCGTTAACCGTCAACAGTAGTGTGGCTCCGGCGGAGCTGAAGAGGGCGCCGTCAATAAATCATACAATTACTCTGGCAGGATTTTTTTAGGTTAAGGGTCCGGCAGGATTAAAATAGACAGACAGCATAATGGAATGACTAAATGAAGTGGACTAGTTGACTAGTTTGTGTGTTTTGTGTGTGTGTGTGTGTGTGTGTGTGTGTGTGTGTGTGTGTGTGTGTGTGTGTGTGTTGTTTATTCAAATCATCCAAACGTTCCAACGGCCCCGGTGACGATCACCACGAGCACCGTGCCAAATCACTTTTATTCTTGTTTTTTATCAAAACCAAGAGGCTGAATTGTAATTGTCCAGCACGGTCCAATAAATACCAAACTAAAACAGTTGTTGTCTATCCACTGGGGGGGGGGGGGGGGGGGGCCAGGCTCTGGACCAACGCGGACATGTGTGGATGGTTCTGATTGGCTCCCTGCAGGCGCTTGAAAGTCTCTGCCGCGGCCCTGCCAGAGGGGGGCCGAGTGAGCAGGATTATGGCCACCGGCTGTCGGACTTCTATAATTAATTACAAAGGCCAATAATTATGATGACTGGGCAACGGCTCAGAGAGGAGATGAGGAGGAGGAGGAGGAGGAGGAGGGCGTGGAGGAGGAGGAGGATGGGGAGGAAGAGTAGCTGGAAGAGGAGGAGGGGGTGGAGGAGGAGGATGGGGAGAAGGGGTAAGGAGGAGGAGGTGGAGGAGATGGAGATGGAGGTGGATGCGGAGGAGGAGGAGGAGGAGGAGGAGGAGGAGGAGGTAGAGGCGATCGAGGAGGAGGAGGAAGAGGTGGTGGAGGAGGAGGTGGAGGATGGGGAGGAGGAGGAGGAGGTGGAGGAGGAGGGGGAGAATGAGGAGGGGGTAGTGGAGGATCACGAAACAATCACAAATTCGGATACTTGGAGTACTGGCACCCAGACAGCACTATCCAGCGCGTGTTTCCTCCTAGCACCTGCTAGGAGACCCGGGCCCCAGCGTTTTATCACATGGGGTGTGTGCGTTTGTGTGCGTGCGTGCGTGCGTGTGTGTATGCGTGAGTGTGTGTGTAATCGTGTGTGTGTTTGTGTACTAGTGTGTGTCTGTGTGTATACGTGTGTGTGTGTGTGTGTGTGTGTGTGTGTGTGTTTGTGTGTACACGAGTATGAGTCTACGCTGCTAAGCCTGAAGGCCACAGGATGGTGGGTGGAGGGTTGAGACCGACTCTGGTGCACAAACACACAAAGAAACAGATTCACAGGAGGACGTGAAGCCTGCCAGTCACAGCCTAGAACACAGCGGAATATGCAACCCAAAAGTCCCAGAAGTCAACGTTGTGGAAATATTCTGGAGACAATCTACTACACATGAACAGTTGACACACACACACACACACACACACACATTTGAAATGATTTGATCATTTTGATTTGAAATGATAAATGATATTATGACAAATCACTGAATAAGCACAAGACGACATGGTTCCTTAGTTAGCCTACGACGACAGCCAACAATATAAAAATGATGTTTCCACAACGAACCAATAAAAACTAATTTCTCCCTAACAGCAAACATGGATAAGTACAGTTTAAGTGTCATTCATTTAACATTTTACAACGTGTTTATCCAAATGAGCTGCCTGTTATTAATGCTACACTCAGAATCAACGGTGTACTGTAATCTCACACCCCGATAACTGTAATAATGGGGGTAAATAAAACAGCGCTATAGCATGTCGTTAGCCCTCTATGTTCCCGTATCACTCCGGGGGGGCAGCAGACTCAGCGGGGGGGTCCCCAGTGGCGTGCATCTGGCACCGCTAGCTCCGGGGCGCGGCGGCGGTTGCATTAGCATGCTGCTCATTCGACGCGCTCGCGGGAGAGCGATGGGAGCTTGTTTGTTTTGCCAAATTAGCGGCTTGATTTATATTATTTTTTTTCCTCTCTTCCCCGTCTAAATTATGTTTCTCACCGCCGCCGCCGCCGCCGCCGCCGCCACCGCCACACGCAAGCTAGCTGCTGTTAGCGACGTATGGCATTGAGAGAGACGGACGGGGACAGAGAGAGAGAGAGAGAGAGAGAGAGAGAGAGAGAGAGAGAGAGAGAGAGAGAGAGAGATGTAGGATGCAGGAGGGATATACATATAGATAGAAATGTGGAGATATAGAGATAAGGAGGGGCTTAAGATGGGAGAGAGCGAGAGAGGGGCTGATGGTGAGAGAGAAGGAGGAGAGCATGAGAGGGAGATGAAAAATGGGAGAGGGAAGAGAGAGAGATAGGGTGGAGGCGGGGGTGATGGAGAGAAAGAAGGAGAATGAGGATAAAGGAGGAGAAAGGGAAAGATGAGAAAGAGGAAGGGGAGCACAAAATGGCGAGCAGAGCAATGGGTGTTCTCAGTGATGGCTATTGCACAATGATGCAATTCATCGGTCAATGGTTGGTTAGATACAGACAGACTGGCCTCCATAGTGTGTGTGTGTGTGTGTGTGCCTGTGTGTATGCGTGTGTGTGTATGCGTGTGTGTGTGTGTGTGTGTGTGTGTGTGTGTGTGTGTTCCAGCATGATTTGATCTCCTCCCCACTCGCATATGGCTGCCTTCTGCTCTAAAAAATAAATGCCAGGCCTCTTT
>NW_028180418.1:2500-5000 GCF_964030765.1 Micromesistius poutassou | reverse complement strand
CCAAAAGTGCCAATAGAATAAAAGGCCATTTGATATATTTTTTAAAAAGCTTTGAGCCTCGGAAAACGTGGAGAAGTAGCCTGTGTCCGCTGGCCGCTAACACCCTACTTGGTCAATAAAAGAGCTTATACTAAAAAGCTGATTTGATTCAGAGGGCAGCAACGTTACCGCTGCACTACTGAAAAATGTAGTTCAACTAGTCGTAGCGTAACGGCATGACTTGTAGTGACGCTACCGCCCAACACCGCCTGTCCCATTTTTCTTTCTTTGCATTCAAATTCCGTGGGAGCTTTTATATATATTTGAACGGCAGTCTCAAGAGGTAAAAGCATTTCAGGAATTAGTGGAGAACTGACGACACTTGTCTACTTATTCGGTGCCATGGACATGATGGCAATATCTGCTCACCTAACCCAGTTGTATACAGCATGAATGGCTATCGATAAACTCAGCGTGTTGCAACTTGAACCAACATGATTGTCTTTGAGAGATTCCTCTACCTTGGCAGATTCCTCATCCCCCTCCCCCAAAAACAAAAAAATCACATGTTTTTTTTTTGCTCAAAAGCCAAAACACTCCCATTATTTATATAAATATGTATATAATTTACATAAAAACCTGACCTATAGTGCAGGATTTTATTCCTAATGGATGTGAACATGTTTATCGGGTTGCATTGCAGTTTCCTCAAGCTGCTCTAAATGTGATTCCACGCGCAACACAACAGATGCTAGCAGAGTTGTTGTCTTACTATTCCATTTCCAATCTGCCTTTTCATCATTTTTTCCACACATACCTTGAAAGTGAATCTTGAGATGACCTTGGAGATTAAAAAAACTACAGAGAAAGAAAAAAAATACCCAAAACATTGAATTAAGGAGGACTGAAGCAGCGAGAACCAAACACATTACACCCCCTCCCCGAAAATATCACAGAATAATACACACTTCTGTTCTCTGAAACACATCATCGATATGAAGAACAAAAACCGTTTCAAAAGTACACCAAAAAATATTTTTTCTTTATTTTTAGTTTTCTTCGATTATGAACCGGGGGGGGCAAGTCAAGCGTGGTAGCATTTCACATTTCTAATTGGTTGAAGCCACTCATTTCCTCTGGTCCCGCCCTCCCCAGGCAGCTGGGGGGGGGGGGGGGGCGGGGGGCCCCGAGGGGCCCGGGGGGGGGCTGTTTGGCAGTGTTGGGTGAGGAGGTGTCTGCGGCCCTGTTTGTTTGGCTAGCCATGGGCTTATTGCTGATGCTGTTTGATATCTGGCCTCAACTCTTTATCTGCTAGGCTGCTGAGGTTCTGCGTGTTGTTCCTCTGATATCTTGGCAGGTTAGATTTGGGCAGCTGTCAATGTCTCCCCATTGGCTCTCTCTCTCTCTCTCTCTCTCTCTCTCTCTTTCTCTCACACGCTCCCTATATCTCTCTCACTCACTCACTCACTCTCTCTCTATCTCTCTCACACACTCCCTATATCTCTCTCACTCACTCACTCTCTCTCTCTCTATCTCTCTCCCACTCATCTCCTCTCTTTCTCTCTCTCTCTCTCTCTCTCTCTCTCTCTCTCTCTCTCTTTGTATCCAGCTCTCTTTTGTTCTCACTCTCTAGTACATTTACACTGTCTCTCTCTCTCATTCTTTTATGTTCGCACTCTCCCAAGCTCTCTCGGTCCATCTCTTGTCCTCTCCTTGCATTCTCTTACACTCTCTGTTTCACACTATCAAACACACGGCCGCCGTCTCTCTTCTCACTATGCTCCCCGTGTCTCTCTCTATCCATCGCACTCTTTCACTCTCATCCTCTCACTCTCACACTCGACCTATCTCCCTCTCTCGCAGGGTCTCTCTCTCTCTCTCTCTCTCTCTCTCTCTGTCTCTCTCTCTCTCCCTCTCTCTCTCACACTGTAAGGTATCAGCTGGGGGGATGGGCGGCGGCGGCGGCGGCGGCGGCGGCGGCGGCGGCGGCGGTGGCCTGGTAAGACGGCCCTCTACAGGCTTTGTGAATGTGTACCTGTCAGAGAGAGGGATGGGGTGTCGTGTACACACAGCACTACATGATTATAAAGCCCCCCCCCGGGGGCCCCTGAACCACCGGCCGGGGCCCCTCACTTCACCTGCTCCCGCCCTTTTTCCTGGCGGGCGTTTGACGCCCCCGGTCCTATCGATCCGCTCCAATTACAAAACAAGAGCGGTGAATCTAGAGAGACGCGGTGGAGTTGCTCCTTTCGCCGTAATTGGGCGTCTACCGCGTAAGAACGTGTGTTGAACTCGCTGTTTCTTTATCGCTCGCACGTCGTTTTAAAAGTCAGCCATGTTAACGGACAACATCGCTCAACCTCACACACACACACACACACACACACACACACACACAGCAGGAAATTGCAATAGCATGTGGCTAATTTAGCATGAAATAAAGCTATAGCGCGTGATTATGAGGGCAGAATGGAAACTTACCAGGAGGCAGCTTGATTTGTTTCCTCATTTCCTGTCTCTC
>NW_028180419.1:0-25581 GCF_964030765.1 Micromesistius poutassou | reverse complement strand
CCTCTCTCTGTGATGAAGATCTCTGTGTAGAAGTCCTTCAGAGGTGTTGAATGTCCTGCTTTATCGATTCCCTCAAACACACGCCTGTACTTATTCTCCAAACTAGACTTGATTTTATGTTGGCACTCGACAGCATCAGATCCTAAAAGTGAAAACAACAGAAGACATAAGTTAGTGGAAGGTCAGTGGAAACAGGTCAATATTTCCTGTTAAATTATCAACTCAATGATATTTAGTGGCTTCATAACTTGTGGTCGGAGAAGCTGGTCGTGACAAGGACTGCATGTTACAGATTCAAAATGTTCAGGACTATTATTTCCACAGCAGTATGATTGGTCTAATAATAGTAATAATGATGGTGAATCAGTCTAAAGTGACTTGTTATGCTGATATAACAAGATAGTGTTGCATCTATTCCAAGTTATTCTGCTGTTGATCTGCAGTATAATGTTTAACATTCTTTAACCTGATACCCCCACGATAACCCTCCATATCTGGATCAAACCATTTAACCTGATAGACCCACAATAACTATACATATCTGGATCAAACCATTCAACCTGATACCCCACAATAACCCTACATATCTGGATGAAACCATTCAACCCCAAAGAGGAAAGATGTCTCTACATTGAAGTTATAAGTCATTCAGTCCGAAAAGAACAAATAGGATTCTCATACTGCTCCTTAAAAATATAATTTCTCCTCTGTCTTCAAAGTAAGAGTCTCTTCTGCCCTTCAAAATAATAGTCTCCTCTGTCTTCAAAGTAAGAGTCTCTTACCGCCCCCCAGTGTGTGGGCCACTTCCTCCTGGTTCATCTCCTTCTCTGTTTGATGCTGTTGTACAGACTGAGCACTGGTAACCTTTGACCTCTCCTGGTGTCTGTGGAGAACACACACACACACACACACACACACACACACACACACACACACAGGATCTATTGTATTTTTCCTGACTTGTAAACATGGGTATCAGTAGAGTCTGATAACAACTAACTGGTCTGTTTTATCGTCTGAAACTCCGACCTCTCCTCTCTGGAGGGGCGTCCATCTTTAAGTTCAGGAGGATGACCCATAGAGCGGTCACTCTTCATGGAGACACAGCTGGGTCCAGGGGAGTCTGCTATCTGCTGCCTCCTTCTGAAAAACAAGAACCATCTGGAAGTTAGGATTTGTGGAAGTCGTTTTATTTGATCATTTGTTGCAGAGCTACCCAACTACTATCTCATGAGGATCAGATTATTGGATGTTGTTTAATGTGATATGTGATGCCGCCAGTTGAACAGCCCTGATGTATCGGCTGAATCCTCACCTTGTCTTAGAAGGTTGGTGATTTCCATCTTTAAACTGGTCAGGTGGATCCATAGAGCGGTCACTCTTCATGGAGACACTGCTGAGTCCAGGGGAGTCTGCTCTCTGCTGCTGCGCTGGGCTTCAACACACACACACACACACACACACACACACACACACACACACACACACACACACACACACACACACACACACACACACACACACACACACACACACAGCTTTTAATCACACTGCAGTTTTGACACTGACAAGATAATTCTTCTGTTTTTAGGTGAGAGCATTTCACTTGTTTCCAGCTTTTAAGTCCATAATTATCTATCTATATATTATAACTTGTTACTGAGATGTTATTACTGGCCCTGAGTAACCTAATGCTTTGAACTAGAATCACAGAATTATAAATCAGTTTGATCAACACTGACACACCAAACTGCTTTGTCAAAGTCTTATTTAGAAAACTCGATCAACAGTAACAGTACCTTTCAGTCAAGATGATAAGCAGAGTATCTTTTCATAGAATTCAAAGGCAAACCCATGTGTCTAGTTTGCTTAGAAACAATATCAGTCATGAAAGATTTCAACTTAAGTCTCCACTACTACAACTGCACTGACTATGATGCTAGTTGTTCACTTAATGTTGGCCCACTGTTTCAGTTTTGTGCATCATTGAATGATGATGTATGTGAGCCCTTTGCACTGAGAAAAATAAGAATCACTCATGTGGCTTTTAAAACAACACTTGTTGTGTTTGTCGTTTAACAAGAGTATAGACATGTTAAAAATGACATTTGAGCATGGAACATATGAAATGAATGTATGTTGTTTGAATTAACATACATAGGCTATGAATCAGAACGATTTTTTAGGTAGTGGTCATCCCCAGAATGCACCAGAATACAGGAAATCACATCTACCAAATTCAACATCTTCTGGGGGAGGACCCCCAGACCCCCGCCCACGACTACGCCCCATCAACAACTTTCATCACCAGCCACCACTGATACAGACACATATCTACACATCATTTGTTCTTCTTTTTTATTCTTTCGTATCTTCTCTCATATCCGATTAGGTGAAGAGCGCGGTCATGTGCCCTCTGATGGTGATGATGAAAATTGTGGCCCTCTTAATCATGAAAGTTGTCCATCCCTGAGTGACGTCAAAGTCACGTTACGATACGACTGTTCAACATGAGGTCGCAGTGAGAGAAATCCCTCCTGTATCTGATTCAGGACCGCGTATGGAAGTGGCCCAAACCACAATTGAACAGACCTGATTCCGTGTGATTTGTGCTGTTCACACTGTTCTGAATGAAATCGGATCGGAGTCACCTTTGAGCAAAACAATCTGGCAACTCGCAGAGTGACGAGGCCAATCACAGCCTTTCACTACCATAACATGTCCCGCCTCTGCCCTCCCGACCCTCCACCGCTGAAGAAGCCCCCCTCCATGTCTGACCGCTCACTCTCTAAGTCCTCACCTCTTCTCAATAGACTGATTTCCATCTTTAAACCGTTCAGGTAGATCCATAGAGCGGTCACTCTTCATGGAGACACAGCTGGGTCCAGGGGAGTCTGCTCTCTGCTGCTGGACTCTTCTGGAAAAACAAGAACCAGGATCTATGGACGTTTGATAGAAGCTGTACCTTTATTGTTCTATGCAATGGATAGTTGCATTGTTATTCCCATGCCGTAGGGGGCGCTCTAACACACCTGTTTAGTGCTACTTGTAACGTTGTTCTTGTGCAAGTGAATCAGAGTTAGAACGGATATCAACGTCTCCACCTGCGTTCTGTGTCACTCGATTACTAACAAGTTATCCTTATATCATATAATGAACATAATATTTATGATCTCTGATGAATCCTCACCTCTTCTCAATAGACTGATTTCCATCTTTAAATTTAAAAGGTAGCTCCATAGAGTGGTCACTCTTCATGGAGACACAGCTGGGTCCAGGGGAGTCTGCTCTCTGCTGCCTCCTTCTGAAAAACAAGAACCATCTGGAAGTTAGGATTTGTGGAAGTCGTTTTATTTGATAATTTGTTGCAGAGCTACTAAACTACTATCTCATGAGGATCAGATTATTGGATGTTGTTTAATGTGATACTTTATTTGACATATCCTCACCCTGTCTTAGAAGGTTGGTGATTTCCATCTTTAAACCGGTCAGGTGGATCCATAGAGCGGTCACTCTTCATGGAGACACTGCTGGGTCCAGGGGAGTCTGCTCTCTGCTGCTGCGCTGGGCTTCAACACACACACACACACACACACACACACACACACACACACACACACACACACACACACACACACACACACACACACACACACACACACACACACACACACACACACACACACACACATACAGCTGTTACTCAGACTAATGATGGAGTCATGATGTATCACTGCTGAGCTCTGAGATGGACAACAGTCACAGACAGAGAGATCCTCTTCTTACCTCTTAGCTTTGCTCCGGCGGCCATGTTCCCAAGACAGAGTGGTCTTAGAGGTAGGACCCCCCTCCTCTCTCTCCTCATCCATAGTAGACTGGAGACCTGGACACAAACACAACTCATTCATCACTTCATTTGCCTTCTGAACTTTAGCTGTTTATTGAGAGAGAAGATCATTGTGACTGTGTCACACTAAAGCGTTATGGACGTCATAGACCATCAATATGAACCCCACAACAACATACCCACACTGCCCTCACTACAGTACAGATGTGTACAGCACATGAGAACTGAGAGATGAGAATGAAACACCTTGGAGACTGTAACTGTGCTTAAACTACTGCACAAAAAAGATACACAATAGACTTAATAAATGCATTGTGGTACAATTAAAAGTGAAGAACGTTAGAATCATTTCTCCACTGGAACAAAGTCTGAATTCTGCCACTTTACTGAACCACAGATTGTCAAGGTTGGGACAAGGGGGGTGTAGACTCAAGCGCAGAGATGGGTTAATTTAGTGGTATTTATTGTACCAAGTCCAAAGGGCAAACACACAGAAGATCAGAGGAGTTCAAAGGTCAAAAAGTCTAACAAAGGCAGAATTCCAAAAAGCAAAAGAAAAACTAAACATAGGTAGACTCTTGGTCAAAAAATACAAAGAGTTCAAAGCGTCGTACTAAAGGGCAAATCCGAGTGGGTAATCCAGAGAACAGGCAGGGGGGTCAAAACACAGTGAATCAATAATAATTATCTTTCCAAGGCTAAGCTCACGTCAGAGTACAAGGTGACACAACAAAGACTAAGCACAGATCATTGTCAGAGGGAGGGCTTAAATACATGGCTTGATTGGTCATGTGACAGGGGAAACGAGACACAGGTGTCAGGAGTAATTGGGGCTGCAGGGGAACAGGAAATACCTAACTAGCATATGTGCGGCCACTAGGGGCCGCCAGAGTTCAAAATGCCAATAAATATCTCATAACCATGACAGGACCTCTTCCCCTAGGAACGTCTCCTGACGTTCCCAGGGCGGTCAGGGTGAGCGGCATGAAAGTCCTTTCGGAGGTCTGTATCGAGGACGTCCCGTGCTGGAATCCAGGTACGTTCCTCTGGACCGTATCCTTCCCAGTCAATCAAGTACTGCAACCTGCCACGAACCTGATGGGAATCCACAATACGGCGGACGGTGAAGGCTGGTTGGCCTCCAATAACACGGGGGGGGGGGGGTGTTTCAGGGGCAGGGGCAAGAGGGGAAGTGAATACAGGGCGTAATAGGGACACATGGAAGGTGGGGTTTATTTTAAGGGAGCGAGGCAACTGGAGGCGGTAACACACAGGATTAATTCTTTGGACCACCTTGAAGGGGCCCACATAGCGAGGAGCCAACTTGCGGGATTCCACCCGCAGTGGGAGGTCCTTGGCGGCCAGCCAAACCCTTTGACCAGGGCGGAAGCTGGGGGCTGGCCTCCGAAGCCGGTTAGCTTGGCGCTGGTTCCTTTTGGAGGTCTGCAGGAGAGCCTGTCGGACCTTTTTCCAGGTCCTTTTACACCGTCTCACGAACTGTAGCGCTGACGGGACACTCACATCCGTCTCCTCCTCAGGAAACAGAGGTGGCTGAAAACCAAACTGGCACTGGAATGGAGACATGGCAGTAGATGTGGACTTGAGTGTGTTGTGGGCGTACTCAGCCCAAGGCAGCCGGGAACTCCAGGACGATGGGTTGCCAGCCACTAGACTCCTCAGGGATGCCTCCAGCTCCTGGTTGACCCTCTCAGTTTGCCCATTGGACTGGGGATGGAACCCGGATGTGAGGCTGGCCGTGGCTCCAATTAGTTTACAGAAGGCTCGCCACACCCGGGAGGTGAACTGAGGACCCCTGTCGGACACAATGTCTTGGGGAAGCCCATAGACTCGGAAAACATGTTCAAACATTAGTTTAGCAGTTTGAAGAGCAGAGGGTAACTTTGACAAGGCAATAAAGCGACAGGACTTAGAGAACCTGTCTACCACTACTAGAATAACTGTGTTACCTTCAGAGGAGGGAAGACCAGTAATGAAGTCCACTGACAGGTGTGACCAAGGACGACCAGGAACAGGGAGAGGGTGGAGGAGACCTTGAGGACGTTGATGCTGTGTCTTACTTTGAACACAGACAGTGCATGCTGCCACAAACGACTTGACGTCCTTCTCCATCTCCGGCCACCAGAAACGTCTCTTCAAAAACTCCAGAGTCCTTTGACGGCCAGGATGTACAGCCAGGCAGGAAGAGTGCCCCCACTGTAAAACTTTGGACCTCACCCTCTGGGGAACAAAAAGACGATCAGGTGGACCCCTTCCAGGTCCTGGATCCTGCTGGAGAGCGCTCCTGACCTCGGCCTCAATGCCCCAGCGGATCGGAGCCACAATCCTAGAGCTGGGGATAATGGGACCCTTGTCTTCCTCGGCACCGAGGGCCTCAAACTGTCTGGATAGAGCATCTGGTTTCTTGTTCTTGGTGCCTGGTCGGTATGAGATGGTGAAGTTGAACCGGGTAAAAAAAAGTGCCCACCGAGCCTGGCGGGGATTCAATCTCTTGGCCTGTTTTAAATATTCCAGATTTTTATGGTCGGTCCAGACTAAGAACGGATCTTGGGTCCCCTCCAGCCAATGTCTCCACTCCTCTAATGCCATCTTGACAGCCAATAGCTCTCTGTCCCCAACATCATATCGAGCCTCAGTGGGGGATAGGCGACGAGAGTAAAATGCACAAGGATGCAACTTCCCATCGGAGACACGCTGGGAAAGAATTGCACCAACCCCCACATTGGATGCATCCACCTCAACCACGAAAGGCAGAGCGGGATCTGGCAGACAAAGGATAGGTGCAGACAAAAAACGCTCCTTGAGTAGTCTGAACGCCTCTTCCGCCTGAGGAGTCCATATGAATGGCACACCACCCTTAGTGAGGGCAGAGATTGGCTCAGCTACAGTGCCAAAGTTCCTAATGAATTTCCTGTAGAAGTTGGCAAATCCCAGGAACCGCTGGACCTCTTTGACAGACCTAGGGGATGCCCAGTCCCTAATAGCCTGAGTCTTCACAGGATCCATTTGAACACGTCCTTCCTTCAAGATGAAGCCTAGAAAAGTCACCTCAGACGCATGGAATTCACATTTCTCCGGCTTAACAAACAGGTGGTTCTTCAGCAGCCTCAGTAAAACCTGCCGGACATGGTGACGGTGATCTGAAAGGGACTTAGAAAAAATCAAAATATCGTCAAGGTAGACAAAAACAAAGTGGTTAATCATATCTCTGAGGACATCATTAATAAGGGCTTGGAACACTGCAGGTGCATTAGTAAGACCAAATGGCATAACTTGATACTCGTAGTGCCCTGTTGGAGTGTTGAAAGCGGTCTTCCATTCATCGCCCTCGCGGATGCGTATGAGGTGGTACGCATTTCTCAAGTCGAGCTTGGTGAAGAACTTTGCCCCCTGGAGCAAATCAAAGGCAGTAGACATTAGTGGCAGAGGATAGCGATTACGGATGGTGATCTTGTTTAGAGCCCGATAGTCTATGCAGGGTCGAAGCCCTCCATCCTTCTTGCCCACAAAGAAGAATCCAGCCCCGGCTGGAGAGGTGGAGGGTCGAATAAATCCAGTAGCCAGGGCCTCTTTAATGTATTTGTCCATGGCCTCACGTTCTGGCAAAGACAGGGAGAAAATACGCCCACGGGAAGGGCTGGTGCCAGACAAAAGCTCAATGCTACAGTCATAGGGCCTGTGAGGGGGCAGTGTAGATGCTCTTACCCTACTGAAGACTTCTTTCAGGTCCAAATATTCAACGGGAACTTGAGCTAGCTCCAAGGCATCAACAGGTTCCACCAGTGGTCGGGCCGAACTCGGCAGGAGACACGTGGCATGGCAAGTGGGTCCCCACTCACGAATAGTTCCAGTGGCCCAATCAATACAGGGATTGTGCCGATTCAGCCATGGAAAACCAAGAACCACAGGAAACCCGGGTGAGTCAATCAGGTAGAGGGTAATTTCTTCCCGATGAATGTCTGATTGGAGTCTCAGGGGAGAGGTGGCAACAGTCACTCTTCCTTTACCTAAGGAGCGACCATCAAGGGCAGAGATAACAAAGGGAGGATTAACTGTAATCTGGGGCACCTGCAGGCGTCGGGCTACATTAATGTCCATAAAATTTCCAGCAGCGCCGGAGTCGATGAAGGCCTGAAAGGTGTGTCGCTGCTCTCCCCATGATAGGCATACCGGTAAGAATACTCCTGCACCCGGGGAGTCGGGAGAGAATGTTGCCCCGGTCATAATTCTCCCTAATCTTGACGGGGCCGGCCATTTCCCGGGCAGTCAGGACAAGAGGTTCGCAGGTGGCCTGCCTTACCACAATAATAGCATAGCCCCTCTCTTCTACGGCGATCCCTTTCAGCTTGAGAGAGGCGGGTTCCTCCAATTAGCATGGGCTCAGGATCACTGGACGATGTGGAGGCAGGACTCCAGGATGGAGCTGGAACATCAGCCGACCTTCGGACGTGAGGTTGGGTGCGATGGCGCTCACGCAGGCGGTTGTCTAGCTGAATAGCCAGGGAGACCAATGTCTCAAGGTCATTGGGTGTCTCCACGGTAGCCAACCCATCCTTCAGGACATCAGACAGCCCATCATAGAAGGCTGAGATTAGAGCCGGCTCGTTCCACCCACTATCAGCTGCCAGGGTTCTGAAAGTAATTGCATAGTCAGCAGCACTGCCTAGTTCTTGTCGAAGTTTAAGAAGCCTTTTGGCTGCCTCCTGGCCAACTGCTGACCGGTCGAAGACACGCAACATTTCTTCATGGAAATTTGCATAGTTAGAGCAGATAGCGCCCTGTTGACCCCAGATAGCAGTCGCCCAGGCCAGAGCCTTGTCAGTCACTAGGGTGATTAAGTAAGCTATTCGAGATCGATCACTGGGATACATTGAGGGCTGTAGTTCAAATGCCAAACCACATTGTGTCAAAAAGCCTCTGCACCCACCTGGGTTCCCATCATATCTCTGTGGTGCGGGCAGTCTTGGTTCATGACTAGGTGGTGCAGGGGACGGTACCGGAGTTGGATTGGGAGCAGGTGCTGGAGATGGTAGATCCCCGATCCTCCGTACTTCCGTCAGTATATCTTGTAGAGCTTGGTCGTGTTGTTGGACCCGTTGCCGCTGATCGGCCAAGACTCGGGCATGGGTGTCCATGGTAGCTCCGAAGCTGTTGAGGGTAGCCATGATGCGTTCGAGATCCGATGAATCCTGGGGGGCTGTGTCCGAGGTCCCTGCTGAGTCATCCATTGGCTTAGTCTTTCTGTCAGGGTTGGGACAAGGGGGGTGTAGACTCAAGCGCAGAGATGGGTTAATTTAGTGGTATTTATTGTACCAAGTCCAAAGGGCAAACACACAGAAGATCAGAGGAGTTCAAAGGTCAAAAAGTCTAACAAAGGCAGAATTCCAAAAAGCAAAAGAAAACTAAACATAGGTAGACTCTTGGTCAAAAAATACAAAGAGTTCAAAGCGTCGTACTAAAGGGCAAATCCGAGTGGGTAATCCAGAGAACAGGCAGGGGGGTCAAAACACAGTGAATCAATAATAATTATCTTTCCAAGGCTAAGCTCACGTCAGAGTACAAGGTGACACAACAAAGACTAAGCACAGATCATTGTCAGAGGGAGGGCTTAAATACATGGCTTGATTGGTCATGTGACAGGGGAAACGAGACACAGGTGTCAGGAGTAATTAGGGCTGCAGGGGAACAGGAAATACCTAAATAGCATATGTGCGGCCACTAGGGGCCGCCAGAGTTCAAAATGCCAATAAATATCACATAACCATGACAGGACCCCTTCCCCTAGGAACGTCTCCTGACGTTCCCAGGGCGGTCAGGGTGAGCGGCATGAAAGTCCTTTCGGAGGTCTGTATCGAGGACGTCCCGTGCTGGAATCCAGGTACGTTCCTCTGGACCGTATCCTTCCCAGTCAATCAAGTACTGCAACCTGCCACGAACCTGACGGGAATCCACAATACGGCGGACGGTGAAGGCTGGTTGGCCTCCAATAACACGGGGGGGGGGGGGTGTTTCAGGGGCAGGGGCAAGAGGGGAAGTGAATACAGGGCGTAATAGGGACACATGGAAGGTGGGGTTTATTTTAAGGGAGCGAGGCAACTGGAGGCGGTAACACACAGGATTAATTCTTTGGACCACCTTGAAGGGGCCCACATAGCGAGGAGCCAACTTGCGGGATTCCACCCGCAGTGGGAGGTCCTTGGCGGCCAGCCAAACCCTTTGACCAGGGCGGAAGCTGGGGGCTGGCCTCCGAAGCCGGTTAGCTTGGCGCTGGTTCCTTTTGGAGGTCTGCAGGAGAGCCTGTCGGACCTTTTTCCAGGTCCTTTTACACCGTCTCACGAACTGTAGCGCTGACGGGACACTCACATCCGTCTCCTCCTCAGGAAACAGAGGTGGCTGAAAACCAAACTGGCACTGGAATGGAGACATGGCAGTAGATGTGGACTTGAGTGTGTTGTGGGCGTACTCAGCCCAAGGCAGCCGGGAACTCCAGGACGATGGGTTGCCAGCCACTAGACTCCTCAGGGATGCCTCCAGCTCCTGGTTGACCCTCTCAGTTTGCCCATTGGACTGGGGATGGAACCCGGATGTGAGGCTGGCCGTGGCTCCAATTAGTTTACAGAAGGCTCGCCACACCCGGGAGGTGAACTGAGGACCCCTGTCGGACACAATGTCTTGGGGAAGCCCATAGACTCGGAAAACATGTTCAAACATTAGTTTAGCAGTTTGAAGAGCAGAGGGTAACTTTGACAAGGCAATAAAGCGACAGGACTTAGAGAACCTGTCTACCACTACTAGAATAACTGTGTTACCTTCAGAGGAGGGAAGACCAGTAATGAAGTCCACTGACAGGTGTGACCAAGGACGACCAGGAACAGGGAGAGGGTGGAGGAGACCTTGAGGACGTTGATGCTGTGTCTTACTTTGAACACAGACAGTGCATGCTGCCACAAACGACTTGACGTCCTTCTCCATCTCCGGCCACCAGAAACGTCTCTTCAAAAACTCCAGAGTCCTTTGACGGCCAGGATGTACAGCCAGGCAGGAAGAGTGCCCCCACTGTAAAACTTTGGACCTCACCCTCTGGGGAACAAAAAGACGATCAGGTGGACCCCTTCCAGGTCCTGGATCCTGCTGGAGAGCGCTCCTGACCTCGGCCTCAATGCCCCAGCGGATCGGAGCCACAATCCTAGAGCTGGGGATAATGGGACCCTTGTCTTCCTCGGCACCGAGGGCCTCAAACTGTCTGGATAGAGCATCTGGTTTCTTGTTCTTGGTGCCTGGTCGGTATGAGATGGTGAAGTTGAACCGGGTAGACTTGATTTTATGTTGGCACTCGACAGCATCAGATCCTAAAAGTGAAAACAACAGAAGACATCAGTTAGTGGAAGGTGACATCAGTGGAAACAGGTCAATATTTCCTGTTAAATTATCAACTCAATGATATTTAGTTGTTTCATAAGTTGTGGTCGGAGAAGCTGGTCGTGACAAGGACTGCATGTTACAGATTCAAAATGTTCAGGACTATTATTTCCACAGCAGTATGATTGGTCTAATAATAGTAATAATGATGATGAATCAGTCTAAAGTGACTTGTTATGCTGATATAACAAGATAGTGTTGCATCTATTCCACTGAGTTATTCTGCTGTTGATCTGCAGTATAATGTTTAACATTCTTTAACCTGATACCCCCACGATAACCCTCCATATCTGGATCAAACCATTTAACCTGATAGACCCACAATAACCATACATATCTGGATCAAACCATTCAACCTGATACCCCACAATAACCCTACATATCTGGATGAAACCATTCAACCCCAAAGAGGAAAGATGTCTCTACATTGAAGTTATAAGTCATTCAGTCCGAAAAGAACAAATAAGAGTCTCATACTGCTCCTTAAAAATAAAATTTCTCCTCTGTCTTCAAAGTAAGAGTCTCTTCTGCCCTTCAAAATAATAGTCTCCTCTGTCTTCAAAGTAAGAGTCTCTTACCGCCCCCCAGTGTGTAGGCCACTTCCTCCTGGTTCATCTCCTTCTCTGTTTGATGCTGCTGTACAGACTGAGCACTGGTAACCTTTGACCTCTCCTGGTGTCTGTGGAGAACACACACACACACACACACACACACACACACACACACACACACACACACACACACACAGGATCTATTGTATTTTTCCTGACTTGTAAACATCGGTATCAGTAGAGTCTGATAACAACTAACTGGTCTGTTTTATTGTCTGAAACTCCAACCTCTCCTCTCTGGAGGGGCGTCCATCTTTAAAGGTAAGAGGTAAGCGGTCACTCTTCATGGAGACACAGCTGGGTCCAGGGGAGTCTGCTCTCTGCTGCCTCCTTCTGAAAAACAAGAACCATCTGGAAGTTAGGATATAATGTGATACTTTATTTGACATATCCTCACCTTGTCTTAGAAGGTTGGTGATTTCCATCTTTAAACCGGTCAGGTGGATCCATAGAGCGGTCACTCTTCATGGAGACACTGCTGGGTCCAGGGGAGTCTGCTCTCTGCTGCTGCGCTGGGCTTCAACACAACACACACACACACACACACACACACACACACACACACACACACAGCTTTTAATCACACTGCAGTTGTGACACTGACAAGATAATTCTTCTGTTTATAGGTGAGAGCATTTCACTTGTTTCCAGCTTTTAAGTCTGTAATTATCTATCTATATATTATAACTTGTTACTGAGATGTTATTACTGGCCCTGAGTAACCTAATGCTTTGAACTAGAATCACAGAATTATAAATCTGTTTGATCAACACTGACACACCAAACTGCTTTGTCAAAGTCTTATTTAGAAAACTCGATCAACAGTAACAGTACCTTTCAGTCAAGATGATAAGCAGAGTCTCTTTTCATAGAATTCAAAGGCAAACCCATGTGTCTAGTTTGCTTAGAAACAATATCAGTCATGAAAGATTTCAACTTAAGTCTCCACTACTACAACTGCACTGACTATGATGCTAGTTGTTCACTTAATGTTGGCCCACTGTTTCAGTTTTGTGCATCATTGAATGATGATGTATGTGAGCCCTTTGCACTGAGAAAAATAAGAATCACTCATGTGGCTTTTAAAACAACACTTGTTGTGTTTGTCGTTTAACAAGAGTATAGACATGTTAAAAATGACATTTGAGCATGGAAAATATGAAATGAATGTATGTTGGTTGAATTAACATACATAGGCTATGAATCAGAATGATTTTGTAGGTAGTGGCCATCCCCAGAATGCACCAGAATACAGGAAATCACATCTACCAAATTCAACATCTTCTGGGGGAGGACCCCCAGACCCCCGCCCACGACTACGCCCCATCAACAACTTTCATCACCAGCCACCACTGATACAGACACATATCTACACATCATTTGTTCTTCTTTTTTATTCTTTTGTATCTTCTCTCATATCCGATTAGGTGAAGAGCGCGGTCATGTGCCCTCTGATGGTGATGATGAAAATTGTGGCCCTCTTAATCATGAAAGTTGCCCATCCCTGAGTGACGTCAAAGTCACGTTACGATACGACTGTTCAACATGAGGTCGCATTGAGAGAAATACCTCCTGTATCTGATTCAGGACCGCGTATGGAAGTGGCCCAAACCAGAATTGAACAGACCTGATTCCGTGTGATTTGTGCTGTTCACACTGTTCTGAATGAAATCGGATCGGAGTCACCTTTGAGCAAAACAATCTGGCAACTCTTGCTTGCAGAGTGACGAGGCCAATCACAGCCTTTCACCACCATAACATGTCCCGCCTCCACCCCCCCGACCCTCCACCGCTGAAGAAGCCCCCCTCCATGTCTGACCGCTCACTCTCTAAGTCCTCACCTCTTCTCAATAGACGGATTTCCATCTTTAAAGTTATAAGGTAGACCCATAGAGCGGTCACTCTTCATGGAGACACAGCTGGGTCCAGGGGAGTCTGCTCTCTGCTGCTGGACTCTTCTGGAAAAACAAGAACCAGGATCTATGGACGTTTGATAGAAGCTGTACCTTTATTGTTCTATGCAATGGATAGTTGCATTGTTATTCCCATGCCTTAGGGGGCGCTTTAACACACATGTTTACTGCTACTTGTAACGTTGTTCTGGTGCGAGTGAATCAGAGTTAGAACGGATATCAACGTCTCCACCTGCGTTCTGTGTCACTCGGTTACTAACAAGTTATCCTTATATCATATAATGAACATAATATTTATGATCTCTGATGAATCCTCACCTCTTCTCAATAGACTGATTTCCATCTTTAAATTTAAGAGGTGGATCCATAGAGCGGTCACTCTTCATGGAGACACAGCTGGGTCCAGGGGAGTCTGATCTCTGCTGCCTCCTTCTGAAAAACAAGAACCATCTGGAAGTTAGGATTTGTGGATATTGTTTCATTTGATAATTTATTGCAGTGCTACTAAACTACTTTCTCATGACTTTCCATTTCAATAATCTTTCTCAGATTATTGAAATGGAAATATAAGGGGGGTTGAAAAATGTTAAGTTATTATCTAATTTAAGCACTAACATGTTAACATGTTAACATAAAAACACACTAAGTATCCTTCATACTGTGCATAGAGTGTTGATTGACAATGTGTTTAGCTAACATAGAAATAGAGCAGTCAGTTTCTACATTTCTACACAGACCTGTGTTATTCTTCATGGATTATTGGTTTCAATAAATCTCTACACCTCAAAAGATCAAACTGATTCAATAAAAGCTGTTTGAAAGACGTTGAACCTTCTAACATTAAACCTGTAAAGTCTGCTACAAGTCGTCTGAATATTCATTTCATTCACACGATTCAAACAGCAGAATAAACGGCCTCAGCCATGAACCAATCCATCTCCAAGTGGTCCTGTGATTGGACGTTGGTATGTTCTGATTAACGATGGGCGGGCAGATCAAGATGATCCGCGGGCCGCCAGTTGAACAGCCCTGATGTATCGGCTGAATCCTCACCTTGTCTTAGAAGGTCGGTGATTTCCATCTTTAAACACTTCAGGTGGCTCCATAGAGCGGTCACTCTTCATGGAGACACTGCTGGGTCCAGGGGAGTCTGCTCTCTGCTGCTGCGCTGGGCTTCAACACAACACACACACACACACACACACACACACACACACACACACACACACACACACACACACACACACACAGCTGTTACTCAGACTAATGATGGAGTCATGATGTATCACTGCTGAGCTCTGAGATGGACAACAGTCACAGACAGAGAGATCCTCTTCTTACCTCTTAGCTTTGCTCCGGTGGCCATGTTCCCCAGACAGAGTGGTCTTAGAGGTAGGACCCCCCTCCTCTCTCTCCTCATCCATAGTAGACTGGAGACCTGGACACAAACACAACTCATTCATCACTTCAATTGCCTTCTGAATTTTAGCAGTTTATTGAAAGAGTAGATCATTGTGACTGCGTCACACTAAAGCGTTACGGACGTCATAGACCATCAATATGAACCCCACAACATAACTACACTGACCTCACTACAGTACAGATGTGGACAGCACAGGACAGAAGATTAAACACATTGGAGACTGTAACTGTGCTCAAACTACAACACAAAAAATATATACGATTGACTTCAAAAAGTCACCATAGTACGATTAAAAGTAAAGAAAGTTAAAATAATTTTTCCACTGGAACAAAGTCTGAAAGTCACTTTAATGAACCACAGATTGATATAACATATGTAAGGGATAATGTATAGAACACCGGTCATTATCGGGAAAATAAGCCCCAACAGGCGAACAGGACAGCGAGGGGTCTTGCTTCGCCCTGAAGCGGCTTATTTTCGATAATGACCAGCGACGTTCTATACATTATCCTGCTTATTACACGGCTACTTGCAAAAACGAAAAAATAACTTCACACTGTGTGTCTTTTTACAATTTATTTGTTACCATTCGCAGTGTTGATCCACAGAGAAATAGTCCGCCAAAGAAATAGTTTGCCAAAGACGTTACGAAAGGCGTAAATCAGAGGCAAAAAATCCACTTTCCTTGACAGCGGTCAATTATGCTTAGCAACAGTCAATTATACAAAAAGAATTGACCACTGGAAGTCGGGAAGGCCCATTCAAGTGAATGGAGCGTTCTAGAGCATTAAAGGTCCCATGACATGCCACCAGGAGTGAGTGTGATTAGCCGTTACAAGCTGTTTTGAAAATCTGGCTCTTATGACATCACATCTAGGTGTCCACCTAGATGTGTGACGGATAGATGAGCAACGTTTGAGCCAGATTTTTAAAACGGCTTGTAACGGCCAATCACACTCACACCTGGTGGCATGTCATGGGACCTTTAAGAAGAGCTGTGTAATAAGCACAAATATTTAACTTGTGATTTAAATATCAGGACATTCTCAGGACTTCTGTCTCGTCCTTCTTTTGATTTTGAGCATCAAGACAAACTAATCACTTGAATATTGAACGCAGCGTTCAATTTCTCTCTCCTCTTCTCTCCCATCAACATCACAAAGGTATTATAGTTGATATATAATCCTACACATCCATTCTCTCAACTCTCAGGCTTTACTATGTCTCTGCTCTAAATACAAAAACGTGACCTTATTTCCTCTCAGTCTCCAACCGGTGACCTTTGGCGTGTAAACCTCAGACGTTGTGTAGTCGTAACAGGTTTTGGTTTAATTTTAACCTGTTACGACTACACAACGTCTGAGGTTTTTTGGTAAGTGGAAGTGATTCCTCTCTCTCTCTCTCTCTCTCTCTCTCTCTCTCTCTCTCTCTCTCTCTCTCTCTCTCTCTCTCTCTCTCTCTTGCTCTCTCTCTCTCTCTTGCTCTCTCGCTCTCTCTCTCTCTCTCTCTCTCTCTCTCTCTCAAACTTTAACTTGTGATATAGACATTCAAAGGACTTCTGTCTCGTCCTTCTTTTCTTTTTGAGCATCAAGACAAACGAATCACTTGAGTATTGAACTCAGTGTTCAAATGACCACAGGTTAGTGAAGCACAACAGTGAAACATTAACTAATGTTGTATTTGTCTAAAGTAAACTCTGTCTTTAATTGATAAGCATTGAGATCATTATTATATACCAGTAACCTAAAGAGAATGTAAACGGTAGTAAACTGGTTATTATTATATACCAGTAACCTAAAGACAATATAAACGGTAGTAAACTGGTTATTATTATATACCAGTAACCTAAAGACAATATAAACGGTAGTAAACTGGTTGTTCATTATTATATACCAGTAACCTAAAGACAATATAAACGGTAGTAAACTGGTCATTATTATATACCAGTAACCTAAAGACAAGATAAACGGTAGTAAACTGGTCATTATTATTATATACCAGTAACCTAAAGACATTATAAACGGTAGTAAACTGGTTATTATTATATACCAGTAACCTAAAGACAATATAAACGTAAACTGTCTGCCTACCCTATCTACTTGATTAAAATGTTTTCTGCCCCATATGGTAAAAAGTTATAAAAGTATAAATGTAAGGGAAGAAACTGAGGTTTAAGTGTTCCTCAAACAAGCGATTGGGGGAGAAAAGGGATTAAAGTGGATGTAGAGAAAGACTGATCTTCACGGCCGCTCACTGAGGAAGACTGAGTTCAGATGAGGAAGTGGTTTGAACGTCTCAGGGAGGAAGCGATGTTACGTCATCTGGCATCACGAGACTTCAGGGAAAGAGAAGGTTTGAGACCTCAGACATGTAAGCACGCATGCACACACACAGATTCATGCACACACACATATTCATGCACACGCACAGATTCATGCACACACACACACACAGATGCACACACACTTTTTTAAGTGACATAAGAAAGAAACCTGTGATGGGGTGAGTTACAATACGATACATACACTATGTTATACAGGCCCTACAATAAGATACACTGCATGTTATACAGGCCCTACAATAAGATACACTACATGTTATAAAGGCCCTACAATAAGATACACTACATGTTATAAAGGCCCTACAATAAGATACACTGTATGTTATAAAGGCCCTACAATAAGATACACTACATGTTATAAAGGCCCTACAATAAGATACACTATGTTATAAAGGCCCTACAATAAGATACACTACATGTTATAAAGGCCCTACAATAAGATACACTACATGTTATAAAGGCCCTACAATAAGATACACTACATGTTATAAAGGCCCTACAATAAGATACACTACATGTTATAAAGGCCCTACAATAACATACACTACATGTTATAAAGGCCCTACAATAAGATACACTACATGTTATAAAGGCCCTACAATAAGATACACTGCATGTTATAAAGGCCCTACAATAAGATACACTACATGTTATAAAGGCCCTACAATAAGATACACTATGTTATAAAGGCCCTACAATAAGATACACTGTATGTTATAAAGGCCCTACAATAAGATACACTACATGTTATAAAGGCCCTACAATAAGATAGACTACATGTTATACAGGCCCTACAATAAGATACACTGCATGTTATAAAGGCCCTACAATAAGATACACTACATGTTATAAAGGCCCTACAATAAGATACACTATGTTATAAAGGCCCTACAATAAGATACACTGTATGTTATAAAGGCCCTACAATAAGATACACTACATGTTATAAAGGCCCTACAATAAGATACACTACATGTTATAAAGGCCCTACAATAAGATACACTGTATGTTATAAAGGCCCTACAATAAGATACACTACATGTTATAAAGGCCCTACAATAAGATACACTGCATGTTATAAAGGCCCTACAATAAGATACACTACATGTTATAAAGGCCCTACAATAAGATACACTATGTTATAAAGGCCCTACAATAAGATACACTGTATGTTATAAAGGCCCTACAATAAGATACACTACATGTTATAAAGGCCCTACAATAAGATAGACTACATGTTATAAAGGCCCTACAATAAGATACACTGTATGTTATAAAGGCCCTACAATAAGATACACTGTATGTTATAAAGGCCCTACAATAAGATACACTACATGTTATAAAGGCCCTACAATAAGATACACTATGTTATAAAGGCCCTACAATAAGATACACTGTATGTTATAAAGGCCCTACAATAAGATACACTACATGTTATAAAGGCCCTACAATAAGATACACTATGTTATAAAGGCCCTACAATAAGATACACTGTATGTTATAAAGGCCCTACAATAAGATACACTGTATGTTATAAAGGCCCTACAATAAGATACACTACATGTTATAAAGGCCCTACAATAAGATAGACTACATGTTATAAAGGCCCTACAAAAAGATACACTGTATGTTATAAAGGCCCTACAATAAGATACACTACATGTTATAAAGGCCACACCCAGGTAACACACCTGTTGGTGATGAGACAATCATGTTCTACCATGAGGATGAGAAAAACAGGGGGCCGTCAGCGAATCAAGACCCTTAAAGCAACAGTGGAGGAAATACAGCAGAGTAACGAGGAACGTGAAAATAACCAAATAGAATCATATCACCTTCACATGTTATATCTTATCTTCTCTCCAATCATACATGTATGACCACCGGGCGGCTGAAGCAGAAGGCCGTGAAGGCGCTCACCTGCGGAGCCCCACCATCAACAGAAGGAAGTCAAACCCAGGAATCATTTACTAAGATAAACGGCCGGGCGCCCTGCCTCTATTCTCCCGACGGGCCGTATAGTGAATGACTTATCCTGACGTTGGACCTCCTGATAAAAGACTACCCCTCAGGTAGTATTTTAGCCGGCGGAAATGTTAATTACCTTATATGTGAATGAGCAGTAGGATGTGGGCATTTCACACCAGTTGAGTGGGCGTGTTGATGACGCTTCAGTCCACGTTTGCATGTCATTGAGTGGCACCCGCACCCTAATCGATAATCAGCCTGTTGCCTTTTGTTCGCTGAATGGTTTAAAACATATTTTAACGTGGCACTGCTTTTCAGAGTCATTCGTGGTGAACGCTAAATGATAGGTCTTATCATAACCCTCAAGTACAACATCATACAATATATTACAATACATGAGTTCACAGCTGCACGCGTATATAGAAAATGTTTTTTCATTATTATGTTCCACCTTTCCTGCTGTCGGCTCCCAGACCGTAGTCGAGGAGCACTGGAGAGACAATAATAAACTGTAGTAAACTGGTTGATCATTATTATCTTATCTTACCTTATCTATTCTGGGATAAAAATGCGTCCAAACAGTATAAAGTAAAAGATTGATCTTCACTGAGACAGACTGAAGTTCAGATAACTCATAGGAACCGCCCCCTCTCTGTGATAGCCAATCACAGCCTCGGATACCTAACAGGAACCACCCCCCCCCTCTCTGTGATAGCCAATCACAGCCTCGGATACATAACAGGAACCGAATCTCTCAGCCCAAAGAGACCACGTGTTTTCTGGGAAAGCGAAATTTTGGGAGCCTTCAGAAACGCGCACACGCGCACACGCGCTTACACGCAGTGGGCTGCAGTCGATGACGCTGGAGGAGAAACACAAGGCTGTGGTCGTTCCCGCCTCACCACAGGGCGAGGACGAGGGGAGGGAGAGACTCATCACATAACAACACAGAAACATGCTGGCTAATGGAGGAGGAAGAGAAGAGGGAGTTATTAGAGAGGGAGGGGGGAGGGATTGCTATTGTAAATACAACAGCATTGAGTGTCAGAATAATGATCTTTTAATTAAACAACAGTTTACACAAATGTGAATAAAATAAATACTGAGGTAAATGTGATGTGTGATGTCCTCAGTGGTCGTGAGAGTTGTTCACTCTGAGTTTGGGATTGTGGGGAACCAGTTTTTTTTTTTCCAGATTTATTTTGTTTTTAAAGCCCTGATGGGGGACAGCTGGAGGGGGAGTTTGGTTTGGAGGGAGAGGGGAGGACGTAGGGAGAGGGGAGGACGTAGGGAGAGGGGAGGACGTAGGGAGAGGACGTAGGGAGAGGGGAGTACGTAGGGAGAGGGGAGGACGTAGGGAGAGGACGTAGGGAGAGGGGAGGACGTAGGGAGAGGGGAGGACGTAGGGAGAGGGGAGGACGTAGGGAGAGAGGAGGACGTAGGGAGAGGACGTAGGGAGAGGGGAGGACGTAGGGAGAGGGGAGGACGTAGGGAGAGGGGAGGACGTAGGGAGAGAGGAGGACGTAGGGAGAGGGGAGGACGTAGGGAGAGGGGATTCGGAGTGTGGTTGAATCCCACAGCTCAGCCTGCTTATGTTTTCAGGAACGGAGGTTTTTCAGTCATATAGTATATAAGTAGTCTGTGTAACTTAGAAAGGCATCAATAAGGCAAAGAAACCCTTGAAAACGTAATGTGAGGTTTATCCAATGCCCTTGCACTGTTATCACCCAAAACTGCACAGTACATTTATTTTTATATTCCATAACCTGCCCATAAACCTGTGCATTATATATATATATATATATATATTACATGTATATCTATATTATTTAAATAGAATGTCTTATACTCTCTGTACACAACCCTTCTTCTTATCTACCACTGTAGACATGTCCTCTAAAACGTGCATTTCTCTAACTCCACCCTGTTGTACATAATTCACCTCTATTGTCTCCATTCCTCCAGAGCGAGGGGCGGAGGAGGTCTGTGGCTTCAGGCAGCCCGGCATCATTCTCGGCTTCCCGTATTTATTATGAAATAATAAATTAAGCTTTCATGAGTGTGTCTCTTCACCATGGTCACGCGATATAACTAGATTTTTATTTATTTTTTACTAATTATATTTTTGGAAAAATGTTTTGCAATTGGAATAATGATTACTGGACATAGTAAGCGTAAAAAATATATTTGGTGTTACAATTGCAAGTTTTCTCTTCAAAATATTTTTTCTACGATATTTGATGTGTTATTCATGAAGATACACAAGAAGGTATGGGAGGAGATGCTTCATTTATTTATTTCATAGGCAAATGTATCTATTTATTTTCTCATTTTGACTCACGTGGCATTCCATAGAAGTCATCACATAAATATGGTTAAACAACCGATCAGTTCACTTTTTAAATGTAGTTGAGTTGTAGGAGCTGATAATGGCCTGTAGGGGGCAGTCGGTACACATAGTTAATACAATTAAAATACTTAGTAGCAATATTGATGTTGTATAATATATTAACATAGGTGGATTACGTGATTATTGTTAAATAATATGCATGGAGAACCATTACAGGAGTTTAGGTTGACATTAGCCAAGGTAAATTACAGAATAAAACTAACTGCACCTAACATTTAAAATTCATTGTGAAAATTTAATTAATAATTATAAATAATTTATAAAGAATAATTGGGAGAACTTTACTATATATTTTCTACATTTTCTACATACAATCTAGCTACATATTTGAAATACTTATATTTAATTTAAGTATGTTAACAAAACATAACAAATGTTCAACTTGTCAATAATAACAATAATAATAGCAATAATTACCAATGGAACAAGGTTTATTTAATTATTTTGTCAAGTTACAAAAAATATAACTTGACATATCGAAACATTAAAACATTGATAGTCTTTGGAATACAATATATAACCTATTCACACACAACTGCATGGAGCAGGATTTGGGGACTTTTGGGGACAATTCTGCTTCATGCATCAGTTTGTGAAAGCCGATGCAGACTGTAGCCTTTGATTCATGGTCCAGCCTCTGGATGCTGGTACGAGGCTCAGAGGAAACTGTTGATCCTCGTTATTAGGCTGGTCTAGAACCCAGAGGAGGCGCTGCTGCTGTTCAGTCAGCTGAGGTGGACGGTGGCCATCCTTCTGGTGGCTGCAGCGGTGGAGGTTGAGCCCTTTAGTGTGTGCTGAGGGGGTCTCTCGGACCGCTAGAGTGTGCTGCTTCAGGGGTCCTGGCATCTCCTCTTCTCCTTCAGTCCCCATGGCCTCAGGGAGAGGCTCCTGTCTGACACCGTGTGGAAACGATTGTAACCAGTTCACTTAGCTCAATGCATGAAGCTAAAAGGTTCAAATGCAGGAAAGTAAACGTGTGGAGTACATTCATGTTAAGTCTGTCTTGTGTCTGTGTCTGGTGTCAGTCTCCTGGTGGTGTCAGTCTCCTGAGGTGGTGGTGTCAGTCTCCTGGTGGTGTCAGTCTCCTGAGGTGGTGGTGTCAGTCTCCTGGTGGTGTCAGTCTCCTGGTGGTGGTGTCAGTCTCCTGGTGGTGTCAGTCTCCTGGTGGTGTCAGTCTCCTGGTGGTGTCAGTCTCCTGAGGTGATGGTGTCAGTCTCCTGAGGTGGTGGTGTCAGTCTCCTGGTGGTGTCAGTCTCCTGAGGTGGTGGTGTCAGTCTCCTGGTGGTGTCAGTCTCCTGGTGGTGTCAGTCTCCTGGTGGTGTCAGTCTCCTGGTGGTGTCAGTCTCCTGGTGGTGTCAGTCTCCTGAGGTGGTGGTGTCAGTCTCCTGGTGGTGTCAGTCTCCTGAGGTGGTGGTGTCAGTCTCCTGGTGGTGTCAGTCTCCTGAGGTGGTGGTGTCAGTCTCCTGAGGTGGTGGTGTCAGTCTCCTGGTGGTGGTGTCAGTCTCCTGAGGTGGTGGTGTCAGTCTCCTGGTGGTGTCAGTCTCCTGGTGGTGTCAGTCTCCTGAGGTGGTGGTGTCAGTCTCCTGGTGGTGTCAGTCTCCTGAGGTGATGGTGTCAGTCTCCTGAGCTGATGGTGTCAGCTCCATTCCAGGCTCAACAGGAAACAGAAAGATCCATAGCAAGACAAAGAACAGTTTGTTGAATCCATTGCAGTGAATAGGCGTGTGGACTGGTGAATGATGAGGTCTACCAGGTGCCTCTCTCTGTCTCCTCCTCCATGTTGAAGGAGTGCTCCTCTGCTGCACATGAGGCTCCGTGGAAGAGAGGATTCCCGTGTTCTTCCACCTCCTCTTCTGCAACCCTCCGCTCCGCTTGTTGTGGTCCTCTCCTCTCTCCTCTCCTTTGGTCTCTGAAGGGTTTCCATTTCTTCTTCCACACACACGCACACGCACACACACACACACACACACACACACACACACACACACAGCAGCCTATATGAAACTATCAGGACGTGAGATATGAATCCCCCCTCCCTCTTACATACTCCGTAGCTCCCAGTCCGACAGCAGAGATTAGGTTATTTATCGGCGTGGTAACCGTCCGGGATCACCCTCACCAGACATATTCACCTGGCTGCTCACACCACTCGCTGCGTTAAGCGGTCATTGTACCTGTGGTTACCATGGAGACCAGGGACCAGGGGGCTGAGCGCCCTCCAGAGAGAGCGTGGAGGGGTCCATCAGGGTCCGGAGGAAAGGTTCCAACACTAGTAACTTCAACTTCAATTAATTATTATTAATTATTATTATTATTATTAAATCAATCCTTGAAAGTAAATCCAGTTATTGTAACCTTGGAGTAGCTAAGGTCAGATAGGCTTAGCAAAAATAAATGTGAGGCCTTGAAATAGGCTGGCAAAGTCGAGGCAACTGTAAAGTAGCTAATACATAATTTGCATTTAATTAATTTGTACCATTTAATCGTGTAACTATGTTTAATTGCAATCATCCAAAGTGTGGCCCTCCGCTTACTTTGCCAAAGTAACTGTGGCCCTCAGACTAAAACTGTTGCCCACCCCTGCCCTAGAATCACAAACACAGAGGGTCACCTCGTGGTGTGACTGATGACCTTCATGAAACAGGTCCTGGTCTGACTCGGTGGTACGGTGGCCTGCATGGGCCCTCTCACACACTCCCAGAGAAGGAGAGGTTCCTCCTCTGCAGCTCAGCACCAGCGCCTCAAACACACACCTCTGTGTGCTTCAACATGGAGGCTCAGGGTCCTGTTAGACGGGAGGCGGTGCATCAACCAGCCTGCAAGGCTCGTCTCTGGAGAGACGCCAGCAGCCGGGGTCTGTTTCCTGTCGGCTCGCTTCTAGAACTCTCTCCATGTTCTGCATCGGGCGTATGAGTCTGATGTGGAAATGCACTTGCTGGTATCCTGATGATTAATGTTGTGTAGACGAAGCCTCTGTTGTGCTTTTTATTCAGTGAACCCCCGACCTTAAAGTGTGAACTGATCCTCTGCTGAACACATGAGAACATTCAGTGGCTCCACTGTTGTTTATCACCATTATGCTCTATTAAGCAGTTACATACACAATAAACACAAGGACTCAAACAATAGAAGCTGCAGACATTACTAATCATAAACAGGTGTGCACGTATCTTTATTAACTGAACATGTTCTGCTGCTGTGTTGTTCCCAACAGAACACAAGGAATCAATACTCAGTTAAAGTCATCACAACATGATCAATAGCTTTTCCAGACCGCTTGCATTATGAATATAATATTAAATCTGCTTTAAATCAGGTTCCATATTTGGCTTATTAAAATAATCTGATATCAGAGCCCTTTTGTATGAAACTGTTAATGTCTGAAAATATACAAAATCTTGTAATATAAACATGTTTAGATTAGCCATCGATCAATATTTAAAATACATTTGATGTTAGAAATAGTCTTTGTAAAACCTGCTTAATTAACCTTATGGAAGATCTTAAAAGTCTCTTCCTTTCAGGGTTTATCAAGATCAACTTTCAGAAGCCCAAGAAAAACGTACACGTGTGTGCGTGAGCGCGTGTGTTTATACGTGTCTGTGTGTGCGCGTGTTACTGTGTGTGTGTG